>NW_026732291.1:10000-205000 GCF_028476545.2 Physella acuta
CGAAGGTCTGAGACAGTAAAACATTAAATTTGGCGTAATTCGACAAAACGTGTTCTCGATACAGAACCAAATTTACTGTCCTGAATAACTGCGACAGTACTCTCTCCTACTCGCATATTGCCATATTTCTATCACAGACACTATCATCCTCGAAAATTAAAACAGTAAGTTACAAAAATATAAAAGAAATGGAGTAGAAACGCTTTGTCGTGTTTTTTTTATCCACTCCTCTCTTTCTCAATATGACATTTATTCAATCGTCAGAAAAAAACCACAATCCCCTTTCCTCTCCCCCCCCCCCCCCCCCCACTTCCCCCTCATATCAATTCTCCTTTGAGCTTTCCTTCAATCACTAAACAACAACTATAAACCTTTCTTGTCGTGCATTCTACAATCTAACAATTACAACGTATTTTAAATCATTATTTTAAAACAATATTCGACGTATTTTGTACGATGCGACCTGCATGATTTCACACACGGGATACAGTAAACACCAACACACCCAATCGTTTTGTAATCTGATCAAAATCATGCATAGAAAAAAAAAAGTGCAACGTGCACCAGCAAAGTGAACCGCGCCACACCGCCCCTGAACGGAACACAACATCCAACAATGGCTGACGCCTTGTAAACTAATTAATCATCGGGCGATCTTCGATCAGCTATCGATGAGTGTATTGGATAGATCGAACAGCGATAGGCTTCCCTTGTTCAGGTGCCGCTAGTCCTAAGGTCAACAGGTACAGTCTTGAGGCTACAGGTGTTCTGGTAATGTCTCATGTAGGAGCTAGCTCATGACGATACGATACGCTTCAACTGCATTAGATTAAATAAGCTCTCGCTATAAATGATATGCGTGTAAACTGTAAAGCTTTAGCTTCGCGCGATGCATAAAGCTCTTACCGTATATTTAACTCCCACTCCCACCGTTTATTTAGCTCCCACTCTATATTTAGCTCATACCGTATTTAGCTTTTGCCATTGATTAAGCTATGGCTGTACATTAGGCTCTACATTAAGCTTCATCGGTACGTTTAGCTCTAACCATAATCGATAAAACTGCAGAATATTAGCCTCACTTTGTACATTACTTAAGCTCCTGTCGTATATTTAGCTTGTGACATTAAGCTCTAGCTCCATTTTTAGCTCTATCCGCACATTAAGCTCTGCTCAAGCTTTAGCCATCCATTAATCTCTAGCTGTGATAATCCCGCAGAACATTTTCCTCGCGCTGTAAATTATTAAGCTCCGCTTTTATCGTAGATTAAGCTATGCATTAAGCTTTATCCATACATTTAGCTATAACCATAAATGATAATAATGCAGAGAATTTTCCTCACAACATACATTAAGCTCCTATCGTCTATTCCGCTTATATTGTATATTAAGCTCTAGTGTTACATTAAGCTCTATCGTTAGGTCTATCGTACAGTTATATTAAGCTCTAGCCGTACAACATATGCACGCCGAGCTTTAAGCTAGTAAAATACTTTTAGAATCCAAATTATAAGGCGCCATGTTGTCGGGGGAGTTGGGGGGGGGGGGGCGTTTTGACTAGCACGTAATATGGATATTAAAGCTTGATGATCAGACCAATCAAATTCCCTGACAATATTTTTTTGTGTGATAAGTTTCACTATTTTTTTTTTAACATTTTTATAGAAAGTATGCCACCCCCCTCCCAAAAAAAGCTGTTGAATTTATCGTTTTCTAAATTATTAAAGCAGATATTACCCTCCCCCTCTCCTCCACACAGCATCAGTTGTTAATGGTATATGCTTCATATTCTAAATTATTCAAACATTAATTTATTCCCCCTTTCCTATTCCCCCTCATAAACACAACCACACACCCACACTCAAATTTTAAACCAGTAGCGTAGCGAGAGGGGGGGGGGGGAACATATGTCCCCGCGCGCCGACCTTAGGGGGCGCAAAAATGGGTTGGAAAAATACATTGAAAGGTTGAGGGGGGGGCAGGAAATCGAAAGTTTGAGGGGGGGGGTGCAAATCGAAATCTCGAGGGGGGGTGCAAATCGAAAAGTTTGTCCCCGGGCACCGGGAAGGGTCGCTACGCCTCTGTTTTAAACAGTAAGTTTCATCTTTCTTCTAAATTAATCAAAGTGTATTTTTCACCCCCCCCCCCCCTCCCCCTTCCCTAGATTTAGCAGTTTCATTTTATTTCTATATTATTCCGACTTTGTATTTCTCCCTCCACCCCACCGCCCCCCCCCCCCCCCCCCCACCCCACCCCAATCTTAGCAGTTAATTTTCATCTTATTTCGATATATTATTCAATCTGTGTTTTCCTCCCCCCTCCCCCCAGTTTTAGCCGCACGCCTCACCAGACCTGCCACACCCCCACTCTCACAAGAAAGATGGTCGACGTCCTGTTCATCATCTTCTACCTGTTCTACACACTGCTCCAGGACGCATGGGAGATCATCGTGCTCATGCTTTTCCTCACCGTCGTCAACCAGATCTACATCACCTCCAGGAAAACCAAGGCCACGTCACGGTGCCGGTCCAAGCCCAAGCCAGACGTCTGCGAGAAGAAACGTCCACCCAGCAGCGACAGGAGCCGAGATGATTCCTACAGCTCGTCCGGTTCGGCTTCGTGCACCACGGATGAAGATTGATTTGTGTGCAGCGGTCTAAGGGAGGTGATCGAGGAATTGGAGAATTTTTGTTTCAAGGGATGTAATCAAGTTAATAGTGTAATGTTTAGAAAAAAATAAAATTCATCTTTGAATTTCTGTGAAACATATTCATACAGAATAAATGTTAAAAAATGAATAAAAAGTAACATCTGAAAATATTAAATTAATATGAATTTGTTTTTTTTTTTAAAATAATTTTTGAAAATAAATAATTTTTGTGCAGACAAGTTTCAGTTCAATGAATAGAAATCTATAGGCAAATAAAAAAAAAATAAAACCTACTGTTCCGTATGCATATTACAATTAAAAGCTAGAACAAATTAAGAATAATATCAACTCAATAATTGCTGATCTTGAAATCATTATTGTGATTATCTTGTTTGCCAGATTTCATTTCTTTTAAGCAAATTGAATCGGGACTACACTTTGCTGTAAAGATTTAATTTTTAAAACAAAAATTATTAAAAAAAGAGGAATGAACCAGACAAAAATAAAATAAGTAAATCGACTACCCGTCATAAAGATTCAACTGATTGTGTCACTTAAAAAATAAATTAAAAAAGTCACGCTTGAAAAAAAATCTTTCCTGGCATATGACGTCATCAAACTTACCTACGTTTTATTATTTTAAACATGTGAACCGTTATATGGATACATGCACCGTGTGTTAATTTATTCACACCCTGGGCATAGATCAACACGGTGTTTAAAAGTGCTGAGGGTTTAATTGATCCATCTTACGGTCACAGGTGTATCTGATTAAGTGTTGAACTTTTCGTGAAATATAATGTTTTTGTTATACATATCTAGCGTGATGTCTACAATAGTACCAATCAGGCATGTATATTTATGTTATGTGAATGTAGAGTTGTGTTTATTTTTAAATATTGTGTAATATTTTTACAATAGGAATACACATGTCTTTGTATTGACTACCTGTTGCCTGATTTTTTTAAAAAACTGATGTGTTTGTACATTCGTATATTTTTTTATTCCTACGGTTTTCCAGTCCGTAAAAAATAGTAAAATATGAACAAAATCTGTAATGTTGATATATTTGGCACTGATTTGTATGTACTCGCAATTTTTTTGCGATTTCGGAAGTTTAACATTTGATGAAATAAAGGAACATCAAATCACAATTGATTTAGATTCAGTTATAAGAGTAAAATCTAGAATGTGTGAATTCTTGTAGCATAGACACCATGTTATAACTAGAATAGGTGTATTCATTTAACGTAGACGCCAATATGTGCGTATCCAACTGAACATTAATACCTTCACGTAGGCCTGTAACTGTTGAGACAATACATTACACCTCTGATTTTCGTCCAATCTTTTGTTTTGTCTCAGATAATGCTCATGTGTTGTGGTGAGTTGACATTTAAACCTTTCATTCAAATTTTTCCAACACGTAAGTAAAGTACTCTTTTGAGCCTGACGATCCATGGAGCAGGTGAAGTAGAGTTTAGCTGTTTTCAATTTCCTTAACGCTACAGAGATTTTTTTTCGGGGGGGGGGGGGCGATAGACTTTCTTCAGATTCCTGGAAGAAACTCTGGAGCAGAGGCATAATGTTACAGATATAGATAGTATAGGTGTCAAATATTGCTGTATAAAATCCTACACAAAGGCTTGCATGCTAAAAATAGACAGGACACCATGTGACATAACCCAATAAATACAGATATTAAAATTAAATTTTTACTTTGTTCTTTTATTGAATTATACCAACGCCTTTATCACAGTCAAAGAACTAACACATTTTATTTTAAATCAGTTTAAAAACTTAAAATGACAGTGTCATCATTTGGTTCAATGTTTTGTTTTTCCGATTACGAATGATGAAGGTTGGATGAAGGAAAAGAAGCGTCAAAACAAACTTGCTTTAGTTGCTGTGATCCGCGTGAAAACATACAGCTAGGTTCAAGAACGTCACCAATTCAGGAAACTTTCCAGCCAGTCAGAGAGTTGATGAATAAAATGAATTAAACTGGTTTTGACACGAACTCTAGACACTCGGCTGACGTTAGAGGGTCAATGTATGACCTCGTCAAGTCGTCGTCCGCCATTAGGACAGGATTATCGTTGTACACTCTGATCCTCAGATTAACTCTATCAGGGTCAAGGTCCCTGATCCCACCTTCATGGAGTAGAAACTCTTTAGTCTAGAGAGTTTAATTTGTGATAGATAAAGAAATAGATAGTTATAATATACAAACACAAATTTATATAGCAACATGTATATCAATGTAAATATCAACACATATATCAACTTATATATCAACATATATATCAATACATATATCAACGTATATATCAACATATGTACTAAAATATATACCAACATATATATCAACATACATGCCAACATAAATATCATTATATATATATATATGTCAACATATATATCAATATATATCAATATATATATATATATATATATATATATATATATATATATATATATATATATATATCAATATATATCAATATATATCAATATATATATATATATATATATATATATATATATATATATATATATATATATATATATATATATATATATATATATATATATTAACATGTATCGAGATTTATATCAACATATATATCAACATGTATGTCAACATATAAATCATCATATATATCAATATATATATATATATATATATATATATATATATATATATATATATATATATATATATATATATATATATATATATATATATATATCAACATATATATCAACACATAACATTTAAATATATCTATATATCAACATATATATCAATATTGTCGCCCAGTAACACCAATGGAACACATATAACAGCTGCCCACACAATCACTGACGTCAACGCCTGATGAAACAAAACACAAGCCTATAGTTCTTAATTCCAAATTGTTGTTTTGACATGTGGGTGCCCAAACATCAGTAATTGAATGTACAACCTAAAGTACTTGGGCCCCAGACAAATGCCGATCTGCCCTGTAGATAAATGAAGGCCCCGTCCTTAACTTAATAGTCTCCCTGGACTTGATCACTGTAGCTCACTAACCAAGATTTGTTTCACTTTCTCGTGTATATTTACACATTGGACATGCGTACTTTATGTTTAATAATTGCGAACAACAGATATTATAGATTCTATGTTAAACGTGGACGTAGGATTTCGTCCAAACTGGGTCTGTTATAAAGTGTTACCATACAATAACATTCTAGATTAAAAGTGACAATGTTTTATTCCCTCTAACTAGGTCGACTGCATTGAGTGACCACGAGATTATCAAAACATAGAGTAGGGTCAGTTGTCCGTTTGTTTTTATCTTACGGCATTGTCCAGACATTCAGTGTATGCATTGACGTCACATGGTGCGGTCCGCACAATACCACCCCTTCCCCGATCCTAATGTTATTGCATCATTTTTACCTGTGGCTGTGTACGTGCACTTAATCACAGGTGGCGTATGATTGCAACCGTCACATATTTTAGATATACGTTAAACATGACTTAATCAACCCAAGCAGAGTGGCGCAGTGGAAGCGTGCTGGGCCCATAACCCAGAGGTCCGTGGATCGAAACCACGCTCTGCTAATATTTTTTTTTTTTTATATTGAAAGTTCTGGAAGATCTTTCTGCTTTATCTTTTAAAAGTTTCAAATAACATGAAGTTGAAAATTACATAAAGCAGAACGAAATATTGCAACATCGAATCAACTTCAATATAGTTAGAAATATCATTGATATAATAATTTGAAATGTGATTATTATTTTAGGCTCGATCATTTTTTAAAAACAAAACATGGACAACATAGTATAAACACGTCACGGTCTTGCATAGGATTTAAGTCATTTTCACCCGAAAACCTAAAAGTTTACATTAAACAGGCTATGTCAACCTCTTTAGAAACAAAACTAAAGGTATAAGTAAATAGGTATGCCCAGCTTTTGAGGCTAAAGGTATACATGAAACAAACTCCGCCCACCTCTCGAACTGGCTTGTCAAACATCCAAATCATTTTGTTTGACTCCTCCCCATCTGGGTACATCACACACACTTCAATGTTGACCAGGGCCATCACATCAGTCTAAAACATGGGGATACTGTTAAATACATACAAATTACTATAAATATATATATATATATATATATATATATATATATATATATATACATATATATATATATATATATATATATATATATACATAGTTTTATATACATATAAATATATTTAATATAGTTTTATATACATATATATGTATAGTAATATATATATATATATATATATATATATATATATATATATATATATATATATATATTAACATATTCATTTATTTATATAGGCCTACAGTAAATGCATAACTACTGCTGAAGTCATACTTGCAATCGATAAAATGAGCCACAACGAATCCAGCTACGACTATACGACTATGGTAGAACGAAATATAGTATATACACATAACCAGCGAAGTTAAATTAAAGTTATACTACATTAGTCACTTGTTACACTACAACTACACACCTACCTAATGATCATACAGTGTGATGGTGACTATGGTTAGGATAATTCAGCTTAGAATGTAAACACTTGTTTTATTTCCGTGTCTTTGATATAAGTGGGTCAATTGAGTTATTTCAGGAATTTCCGATATTATTTTTCTTGTGTTATGTATGTATACGCGGTTATATGATAATTGTTTGGTGGTATCTTAGTTTGGTGTAGTGTGGTGGTATCCTAGTTTGGTGTAGTGTGGTGGTATCCTAGTTTGGTGTAGTGTGGTGGTATCTTACTTTGGTGTAGTGTGGTGGTATCCTAGTGTGGTGTAGTGTGGTGGTATCCTAGTGTGGTGTAGTGTGGTGGTATCCTAGTGTGGTGTAGTGTGGTGGTATCCTAATGTGGTGTAGTGTGGTGGTATCCTAGTGTGGTGTAGTGTGGTGGTATCCTAGTGTGGTGTAGTGTGGTGGTATCCTAGTTTGGTGTAGTGTGGTGGTATCCTAGTTTGGTGTAGTGTGGTGGTATCCTAGTGTGGTGTAGTGTGGTGGTATCCTAGTGTGGTGTAGTGTGGTGGTATCCGAATGTGGTGTAGTGTGGTGGTATCCTAGTGTGGTGTAGTGTGGTGGTATCCTAGTGTGGTGTAGTGTGGTGGTATCCTAGTTTGGTGTAGTGTGGTGGTATCCTAGTTTGGTGTAGTGTGGTGGTATCCTAATGTGGTGTAGTGTGGTGGTATCCTAATGTGGTGTAGTGTGGTGGTATCCTAGTGTGGTGTAGTGTGGTGGTATCCTAATGTGGTGTAGTGTGGTGGTATCCTAGTGTGGTGTAGTGTGGTGGTATCCTAGTGTGGTGGTATCCTAGTGTGGTGTAGTGTGGTGGTATCCTAGTTTGGTGTAGTGTGGTGGTATCCTAGTGTGGTGTAGTGTGGTGGTATCCTAGTGTGGTGTAGTGTGGTGGTATCCTAGTGTGGTGGTATCCTAGTGTGGTGTAGTGTGGTGGTATCCTAGTGTGGTGTAGTGTGGTGGTATCCTAGTGTGGTGGTATCCTAGTGTGGTGTATTGTGGTGGTATCCTAGTTTGGTGTAGTGTGGAGTGTGGTGGTATCCTAGTGTGGTGGTATCCTAGTGTGGTGTAGTGTGGTGGTATCCTAATGTGGTGTAGTGTGGTGGTATCCTAGTGTGGTGTAGTGTGGTGGTATCCTAGTTTGGTGTAGTGTGGTGGTATCCTAGTGTGGTGTAGTGTGGTGGTATCCTAGTTTGGTGTAGTGTGGTGGTATCCTAGTGTGGTGTAGTGTGGTGGTATCCTAGTGTGGTGTAGTGTGGTGGTATCCTAGTGTGGTGTAGTGTGGTGGTATCCTAGTGTGGTGTAGTGTGGTGGTATCCTAGTGTGGTGTAGTGTGGTGGAATCCTAGTGTGGTGTAGTGTGGTGGTATCCTAGAGTGGTGTAGTGTGGTGGTATCCTTGTGTGATGTAGGGGTTTCGTCGAAAGTGGACCCATGAGGACGGGGGGAAGGGGTGTCTAAAATTCCAAATGTTTGTGGACGTCATAATTGGATGACCCCTTACGATTAAACCTGCACAACCTGCTACTTAACGTTTGCTGGTTTAGTGGTTTTATAAAATTGTAACATGCTCTAGCTAAGTCTGGCTTAATAGTTTAAATGGTCAACCTAAAATGATTAGATTCATATTTAAATGATTGGAAGTACTAATTTACGCTATTTTCGATTTCTCAAAAAACGAATGTAAATTAAAACTAATAATATTCCGCACTATTATGCACGTTTTATTTGGCGTACACAGGTGTGCAATTCTTTTTTTCTACGAGATTTTATTCTACTTTAATAAGTTTAAGTATTTAAAATGGATTGAAATTCATGTCTACATCCCGAGTTCCCATCCCCTGTTTTGTTTTTATAAAAGAATATTCGAGAAAGTTAAGGGGAGATCGCTCCCGATTTATTTATTGTTATTTTAAATTTGTTTCACAATACCTATTTTTTTAATCAAATATTTTAAAACATATTATGACCCAAATCAAATACACTTCAGATTTATAAAAATATTTTTTTTATAAATATAGTGTAAATTCAAAGATTTTTTTCTTTAATCAAGCATTAAAATTAAATTTTGGATATCTTGATTAGGGACATTAAATATTTCTGTTATGGATACAATGGAAAGCTTTTTTGATTTTCCAGAATCATCTTTTTAAATAAACATAATGGTGCTGATGTTATATATTAGTTTCATAATTGAAAATAAAAGTATAGAAAAAAACAATTTGGGACATATGATGAAATGAAACAATTAACATTAATTAGGCATTCAAATATAAATTATTACAATAACTTTAGTTAATAAAAATAAATTACGCTCAAAGCTAACTTAAAAAATTAAACGAATTTCTAAAAATAATTTACAGAGCGGATCACCAGTTGAGGACTCTATTCAAAGAAGCTTCAGAAAATCCACTTGACATGTGTGCGTTTCGATTTGAGGTTTTGAACTATTATACCACTCCTTTGAGGGAATAATCCACTTGACATGTGTGCGTTTCGATTTGAGGTTTTGAACTATTATACCACTCCTTTGAGGGAATAATCCACTTGACATGTGTGCGTTTCGATTTGAGGTTTTAAACTATTATACCACTCCTTTGAGGGAATAATCTGTACTTTTATGCCTGGCACATTTGTGTGTGGATCACATCTGTGTGGATCACATCTATGTGGATCACATGTGTGTGGATCACATTTGTGGATCACATCTGTGTGGATCACATGTGTGTGGATCACATCTGTGAGGATCACATGTGTGTGGATCACATGTGTGTGGATCACATCTGTGTGGATCACATGTGTGTGGATCACATCTGTGTGGATCAGATCTGTGTGGATCACATTTGTGTGGATCACATCTATGTGGACCACATGTGTGTGGATCACATGTGTGTGGATCACATCTGTGTGGATCACATGTGTGTGGATTCCACACACATCTATGTGGATCAC
Source organism: Physella acuta (assembly GCF_028476545.2). Classification (NCBI taxonomy): domain Eukaryota; kingdom Metazoa; phylum Mollusca; class Gastropoda; family Physidae; genus Physella; species Physella acuta. The sequence goes on from NW_026732291.1 coordinate 20,181, forward strand.
GCATAGATGTGTGTCACATGTGTGATGAGAGCAGCTGCTGACACCGCCAGCTCTTCACTTAGTCGTCGTTTCAACATTGGACTGACGTCTCCCCACGGAAATGTGTCGTTCAGCACCCTGAGATCACCAGTGGGGGGGGGATAGGTGAAGTAGTTGAATCATCTGTCAAGTTGCTTTATGGGCCCCCACCGGCGGCCCTGTTATCGGGAGCGGAGCGGGCTCCCATATGAGCACTATGGCCACTACATTCGTTTAAATGAATCTAACCAGAGGTTGCTCCTGTCAACCGTACAGTAATGTCAGCAGTAACTCACAAGAGACCCGCGACGCCCCTGACAGGTGGTGTTTCTTTCACCATTGTGGAGGGCGATCAGCGTCTATTGGGGCGTCACGGTTGTAGTTTGGACAGATTAGTGTTCAAAATCCTACGATCCAAGATATACTGACATTTAATGAGATAATCACCTGCTTTAAGTAAGCATCAAATTAAGTTTTTTTGGGAAAAAAAGTCGCAGAAAAAAAATCAGCTTTGCTAGAACAAAAAAATCAGTAGGAAAAAAAATTCACAGAAAAAGTAACAGGGAAAATTTTATCAAAATAAAATCATTTTAAAAAATTGTAAAAATTTTCCAAGAATCGCTTTGGTTTACTTGTTGTAAATGGTAAAATTTTTGGTGATAAGCGTGTGTGGTGTTTATCTTGATTTATTTACCCGATTAAAAACTCCGATTAAATGAATTTCTCATTAGCATAATATTAGAAAGAAACAAAGCCATTCTAAAATTAAACATCACAAAACCAATCAAGCGAGGGGATGAAGCCTTAGAAAGAAACGTTAGAAAGTAAACAAAAGCTTTATTGGGAAAAACCATATAAGTTATGTATGCCACTCTAATCAAACAACAAGCAACACTGATGCACACTTGAATAAACTGGGTCGGGGAATACAATACAATAAGCACTAAAGATACAAATTAGAAACCTCCGAAAATGAAAGCATTACACCAAGAGAGAGAGAGAGAAGTAGCATACGAAGTTATCATTAACACAGCACCAGTTTCGTGCAGTACTAAGTCAAATCAAAATGACCAAATAACATGCCTAGTGTGTCGACTAAACGTTCAAGAAACTAAACAACACAATTATCAAAGGGTAGGCTAGTAACCTAAACGCTGAATAAAACCCAGCGTAATGTCGTGAAATAATACGACACTGGCTGGTGTATACCGTCATAGCAAGTTATTTGATTTCGTTTGCTTGTTGACGTTTAAGACACCAGTCAGACATTTGGAGTGATCTAAAAGTAGGTAGCAAAAAAACCATCTACAGGCCACATAAAACTGAGAAATAAGGAAATTCTGAAAATCATAAGAACTGTTTTCACGGAATTCAGATTGTTTCAATTGCCGAATTTTTAAACACATTATACATATATATATATATATATATATATATATATATATATATATATATATATATATATATATATATATATATATATATATATATATATATATATATATATATATATATATATATATATATATATATATATATATATATAAAGTTAAAAAATTCGGCGTCTTTTTTTCTCTGATCGCTCTCTCTCTAACACATGGATACTCCTCTGGACCCAAGCTTTTCTTTATAGTTATTAAAATAGCGGTGCATCATTCTTCTATAGAAAAGCATTTTCTAATTTCTACTTTTAGTTCATAGTTATATAAAAGCTTGTGATTAAAAAAATGTAGTATTTTTTAAAATTCAAACGATAAAGATTCGATAACAAAAATTAATCCAAGGGAAACAACTTAGTTAAATTTATGCACTTTACAAAAAAACAATTAAAACATGCCAGAATATCAAAATATTACACATATACATTTTTAGCAACTTTCAAATTATTTAGCGTTTGTAACGTAATTTTACTATTTGTTTATATTATAATTTGCATGTATAAATAAGTTAGATCTATATTATAATTGTTATTTTGAACACAATAGCTTTGATCTACGAATAGTTTTATTAATAAAAAATTTTAAGTTGATAGCATCAATAAATAAATTTCATTGGATTTTGGCCTGTAAACCACGGGACAGTATTATAAATGTGCTAAGTCTGCTCTGCTGAAGGAGTATAGTGCAGGGGTCGGCAACCTTTTGAAGCGGAAGAGCCAAAAGTTACAATTTTCAAAATTTCCCTGGTTTTAAAGAGCCACTAAAAATCTTTTATTTCAAATATTTTATTTTTTATTAAGATTATTAATATTTTAACAAGGAGCTGGAGAGCCGCATCTTGATATCAAAAGAGCCGCATGCGGCTCGCGAGCCGCAGGTTGCCGACCCCTGGGATAGGGGATTGTCCTAACCTAACTTATTCAGTTAACTCAAGAACTGTCTCCTAAAGAAAACCACAACAAGACTGATCTCTATTCAAAAGTCATAACTAGTTATGCAACTCGTTATCTAAAAGGCAATATAATTAGTTAACTCGTAAGTGTGTGTGTGTGTGTGTGGATGTGTGTGTACGTGTGTGTGCGAGTGTGTGTGTGTTTGTATGTGTGCGCGCAAGTGTGTGTGTGTGCGCGCAAATGCATGTGTGTGCGCGCGCAACTGTGTGTGTGCGTGTGTGTGTGTGCGTTTGCGTGTGCGCGCAAGAGTGTGCGTGCATATGTGTGTGTGTGTTTGTGCGTGTGCGTGTGCGTGTGCGTGTGCGTGTGTGTGTGTGTGTGTGTGTGTGTGTGTGTGTGTGTGTGTGTGTGTGTGTGTGTGTGTGTGTGTGTGCTCACGCGCGTTACTATCAAATTAATGAAGAGCCGATACTTGTGACTTCTCGTCTGACAACTATGACGTGGCCACCGTGATTAACACCACATGGAGATTCGGCCTGTACTCACTACGTTTTACATTACATGAAAAAAGACAGCATCAACGTCACTCTCAGATGCCTTTCTCCCTCACTCAAAGACGAAACACATTAGCAAGCAAAATATTCAGCCAAAAGGAACCCACAATAAATCCCACCCCCCACACTAACAATCGCAGCTTCAACATACACATAAACAAACAAGGAACAATCCCTAACTTCATTACATTGAATTACAATAACAAATCCATCAACATACTAAAGGCCATCCCAGCGGGTAAGCAATGTCAACAATGGACAGATCTATGCAGCCAAGATCACCAATCTCTACTTTAATAGAAAATCTCGCCCGCATATTTAACAACGACAGCAACAACAGATAATTCAAGCACGCCACTAAAATAGCGAGCCTCGAAGTCAGCCCCAGAACAACAACGACAGCGAACACCAGCACATCACAGCGAGATGCCTCTAGCCCGTAAGACACATAACTACAGACAACTATGGAAACAGAAACAACAGACATAAACACGAAATATGACGTCCCAACCACACAGCAAGAAAGAAAAAGAAAATCATTCAAAACAACAGAAGACACCACTGCAACAACTCTACCAAACAGTAAACAAACCCAGCAACAACAAGGAGCTACCATCGCATCAATCCAAGCCTCCACATCTTTAATTCCAAAACAAGAACTGCGGATATTGCTTCTACAGTTTTTAAACTGTCAGCGAGCGTAAAACTCATACAAAAACAGCCCACCCTGAAACCACAAAAATGCTCGCGCTGTAATAATTTGATTAAAAGCAGACGGGCAATCAATCAAGCACCACGTGGTAAAACACCCAGACAAACCTGTACACAAATCAATATCTTACGTATACGCAGACGACAGAACATAAACAAACATGTACCAGAACCAGACAACAACCTCATTCAAGTTCAGACCACTCCATCTTTCACCCACTTTCATTTATTATCTTCTATTAAATCCACGCCTTTTTTAAAAATAATATGAAATATGATTAAAATGTGTGAATACTTTGGATTTAAATTTTAAAAATTCTTTGCATTAGGAAAAAAACGAAAAAAAAAATTAAATGAATTGTACTATCGACAGTTTCAGTTGGACGTTGTACTATGTAACACAATGTCCCACTAAGCTCCCCACACCGTAACTCCACCCCTTCATCACACACACACACATTTGACCATCCCTCAAGCACATACACACATACTAACTCGACCTCTCTACATCACCAAATACCTGCTATATCAAATCATGTAAGATTACATTCTTAAAATTTAATAACAGTTACTATTCTACTGCTAGACGATTCTGTGTCACCTTTGATGACGATTTGTTGGCTGAACAGCGTCATGAAACCAGTTTCCTACTCAGTGGCAAACATGAGACAACCATGTAGCCTAGGTGGACTAAGTCCACGGTCCGTCTTCCCCCCCCCCCCCCCCCGACCCACGTCCCCCTAGGGCCCCCGAACTTTCCAAATAAATAAATTGCGCTCTTGAAACACTTGACACTTTTTGGGTTGTTTTTTTTTTCATTTCTAGTATTGATCTGCCCATATACTGTAAAATAAAAAATCTTGAATAACGTAACAAGCTGTTGGTTCAATGAACAATTACAAAAACTACGACCAGTCAAAATTGAACGGGTCACGTTACATGGCGACTACGCGATTAGAAACAAAATAGTTTGGATACTTCAAGTTTTTCAATTACCAGATGTTTGGTTGGTTTTAAAGCAGTAGTATTTTAGTTTTGGCCTCCCAATCCTCTAAGAAATCATCCTGATAGCCATGCCTATATGAGGGCATATTTTTTAACTCTGACACAAGAGCAGAGACATTGGTAAAGTGGGCAGACAACATACAAACATCTCGAGACACATTACACATTGTTAACACATTGAAAACACGTATTCAAACAACTACTTCTTTATAAAGGTTTAATAAGTACTCGAAACATTTACAAGTCAAAATATATTTAATTTAACATAGGCGTGCTATTTAGTTCAAGTCAAAATATATCAAAGTTTAACATAGGCGTGCTATTTAGTTCAAGTCAAAAAAATTTATTAAAGTTAAACATAGGCGTGCTATTTAGTTCAAGTCAAAATATATTAAAGTTTAACATAGGCGTGCTATTTAGTTCAAGTCAAAATATATTAAATTTAACATAGGCGTGCTATTTACTTCAAGTCAAAATATATTAAAGTTTAACATAGGCGTGCTATTTAGTTTATTTTACTACCACGTTTCATAAACAATCATGGCCTCTGGCACAAAAGCAGTTCTCGACATACATCATAAGGATAGAACAAAAATAATTCTCTAAAGAAAGAGATGAAATGTGTATACGTGTTTCTGTATCCTTACTTTTATGTGAAATTAGAACACAAATTTAACAAACATTTTGTAATTTAAAAACATTTAAGGATATTTTTTGTCCTAATTACAGCTTTGAACCCGGTCAGATGAGTCTCGTTAGCTGGGGACAGCCACTCTTCTAGGAGAGACAACTCCAAAATCAAACAACTGCTGCCTTGTAGTTTGTTCTTTGTTGAACAAAGGCTATGGAAGCAAATCCAAAAAGTAAAGCAGGCTGAAATCGGAGTAAATGGCCTCAATGGCGCATAACCAGTCGACACGTATACTTAATTGTGTTGGAGGGAATCCCTTTCAACACTAAAGTTAAGAACGAAGAAAAAGAATAACCTTGGAATATATTGAACACTAAATATTTAGTAGGCTACTACTGAGAACAAAATTAAAAAAAAACAACTATAAACTTAATTAAAGTCTAATGATGGGTTAACAAATGTTAAGTATTGTAGGATAAAACATGATAAACAAAAGTCATAGCTGCTGCGATTATGTGACAATTTAGATTTAGACTTCTATTCTTATTTCGAAGTAAAACACAAGTAATAAAAACAGGTATCATAATATCCAAGCGACTTAACAAATAATTTAGTTATTAGAATTGTATTCTAATTTGAAGTAAAAACAAACACAATAGAAACAGGTATACATAATATAAAAGCGACGTGACTAATAATTTAGTGAGCTTTAATTTCCTCATTTGAAGTAAAATTACAAACATTGTATAAACAGATACGCCTAATATCCAAGTTACTTGACAAATATATTAGTTATTAGAACTGTATTCCTAATTTGAAATTAATAAAACATAATAGAAACAGGTATACATAATATCCAAGTGACTTGACAAATAATTTAAATGTTCTAATTGTATTGCTTAATTTGACATAAAACAATAAATATAAAATTAACAGGTATACATAATATCTAAGTGGCTTGACAAATAAATTAGTTATTAGAACTGTATTCTAATTTGAAATAAATAAAACATAACAGAAACAGGTATACATAATATCTTAGTGACTTGAGAAGTAATTTAGTTATTAAAATTGCATTCCTAATTTGAAGTAAAACAAACATAATAGAAACAGGTATACATAATATCCAAGTGACTTGACAAATTATTTAGTTATTAGAATTGTAATCCTAACTTGAAGTAAAACAATAAACATAATAAAAACAGGTATACATAATATCTAAGTGGCTTGACAAATAAATTAGTTATTAGAATTGTATTCCTAACTTGAAGTAAAACAATAAATATAATAGAAACAGGGATACATAATATCTAAGTGATTTGACAAAAGAATTAGGTATTCTAATTGTATTCCTAATTTGAAGTAAAACAATAAATATAATAGAAACAGGGATACATAATATCAAAGTGATTTGACAAAAGAATTAGGTATTCTAATTGTATTCCTAATTTGAAGTTAAACAAATATAATAGAAACAGGTATACATAATATCCAAGTGACTTGACACATAATTAAATTATTAGAATTGTATTCCTGATTTAAAGTAAAACAGTAAACATAATACAAACAGGTATACATAATATTCAAGCGACTTAAATAATTTAGGTATAAGAATAGTATGGGTTGTGCTTGGTTAGTTGTCAGCTAGCATGTTAGCTTCCCTTGGTTGTCGTTTAGTGGTCTGGGTGCAGTTACAAGTATCACGATTATACGGCTGTCGACTCTTTGGCTGTTGGTTGGGTCCTGGGCTGTTGGCTCCTGGGCTGTCGACTCTTTGGCTGTTGGTTGGCTCCTGGGCTGTTGGTTGGCTCCTGGGCTGTTGGTTGGCTCCTGGGCTGTTGGTTGGCTCCTGGGCTGTTGGTTGGCTCATGGGCTGTTGGTTGGCTCATGGGCTGTTGGTTGGCTCATGGGCTGTGGGTTGGCGCCTGGGCTGTTGGTTGGCTCATGGGCTGTTCGTTGGCTCCTGGGCTGTTCGTTGGCTCCTGGGCTGTTCGTTGGCTCCTGGGCTGTTGGGTCCTGGGCTGTTGGGTCCTGGGCTGTTGGGTCCTGGGCTGTTGGGTCCTGGGCTGTTGGCTCCTGGGCTGTTGGGTCCTGGGCTGTTGGCTCCTGGGCTGTTGGGTCCTGGGCTGTTGGCTCCTGGGCTGTTGGCTCCTGGGCTGTTGGTTGGCTCCTGGGCTGTTGGGTCCTGGGCTGTTGGCTCCTGGGCTGTTGGTTGGCTCCTGGGCTGTTGGCTCCTGGGCTGTTGGCTCCTGGGCTGTTGGTTGGCTCCTGGGCTGTTGGGTCCTGGGCTGTTGGGTCCTGGGCTGTTGGCTCCTGGGCTGTTGGGTCCTGGGCTGTTGGCTCCTGGGCTGTTGGCTCCTGGGCTGTTGGTTGGCTCCTGGGCTGTTGGGTCCTGGGCTGTTGGGTCCTGGGCTGTTGGCTCCTGGGCTGTTGGGTCCTGGGCTGTTGGCTCCTGGGCTGTTGGGTCCTAGGCTGTTGGCTCCTGGGCTGTTGGCTCCTGGGCTGTTGGGTCCTGGGCTTTTGGGTCCTGGGCTGTTGGGTCCTGGGCTGTTGGCTCCTGGGCTGTTGGGTCCTGGGCTGTTGGCTCCTGGGCTGTTGGGTCCTGGGCTGTTGGCTCCTGGGCTGTTGGGTCCTGGGCTGTTGGCTCCTGGGCTGTTGGGTCCTAGGCTGTTGGCTCCTGGGCTGTTGGCTCCTGGGCTGTTGGGTCCTGGGCTGTTGGGTCCTGGGCTGTTGGCTCCTGGGCTGTTGGGTCCTGGGCTGTTGGCTCCTGGGCTGCACGTTCGGTCGTCGGCTCATAGGCTGCTAACTTCGTCCTTCGTTCGTTGTTTATTAACCGGTCAGTGGTGCTAGTAAGGTGCGTTGGTTGTTTTTCGTTCGTTGGTTTGCTTGTTAGTGTTTTAGTTGTCGTTCGTTGGTCAGTTGTAATTCGTTTGTCAGTTGTCGGTTAGTGGCGTTAGTAAGGTTCGTAGATTGGTTTTTGTCAGTTGGTTGGTTTTTGTCGATTGGTTGTTTGTCCATTAGTGGGTTAGTTGTAGTTCGTTGGTCAGTTGTCGGTTAGTGGTGTTAGTAAGGTTCGTTGGTTGGTTCGTTTTTGTCCGTAGGTTGGTTTGTCTATTAGTGGGTTAGTTGTCGTTCGTTGGTCAGTTGTCGTTCGTTGGTCAATTGTCGGTTAGTCATTTTAGTAAGGTTCGTTGGTTGGTTTTTGTCGATTGGTTGTTTGTCTATTAGTGGATTAGTTGTCGTTCGTTGGTCAGTTGTCGGTTAGTGGTTTTAGTAACGTTCGTTGGTTGGTTGGTTTTTGTCAGTAGGTTGGTTTGTCTATTAGTGGATTAGTTGTCGTTCGTTAGTCAGTTCTCGTTCGTTGGTCAGTTGTCGGTTAGTGGTTTTAGTAACGTTCGTTGGTTGGTTGGTTTTAGTTAGTAGGTTGGTTTGTCTATTAGTGGATTAGTTGTCGTTCGTTAGTCAGTTGTCGTTCGTTGGTCAGTTGTCGGTTAGTGGTTTTAGTAACGTTCGTTGGTTGGTTGGTTTTTGTCAGTAGGTTGGTTTGTCTATTAGTGGATTAGTTGTCGTTCGTTAGTCAGTTGTCGTTCGTTGGTCAGTTGTCGGTTAGTGGTTTTAGTAACGTTCGTTGGTTGGTTGGTTTTTGTCAGTAGGTTGGTTTGTCTATTAGTGGATTAGTTGTCGTTCGTTAGTCAGTTGTCGTTCGTTGGTCAGTTGTCGGTTAGTGGTTTTAGTAACGTTCGTTGGTTGGTTGGTTTTTGTCAGTAGGTTGGTTTGTCTATTAGTGGATTAGTTGTCGTTCGTTAGTCAGTTGTCGTTCGTTGGTCAGTTGTCGGTTAGTGGTTTTAGTAACGTTTGTTGGTTGGTTGGTTTTTGTCAGTAGGTTGGTTTGTCTATTAGCGGATTAGTTGTCGTTCGTTAGTCAGTTGTCGTTCGTTGGTCAGTTGTCGGTTAGTGGTTTTAGTAACGTTCGTTGGTTGGTTGGTTTTTGTCAGTAGGTTGGTTTGTCTATTAGTGGATTAGTTGTCGTTCGTTGGTCAGTTGTCGGTTAGTGGTTTTAGTAACGTTCGTTGGTTGGTTGGTTTTTGTTAGTAGGTTGGTTTGTCTATTAGTGGATTAGTTGTCGTTCGTTAGTCAGTTGTCGTTCGTTGGTCAGTTGTCGGTTAGTGGTTTTAGTAACGTTCGTTGGTTGGTTGGTTTTTGTCAGTAGGTTGGTTTGTCTATTAGTGGATTAGTTGTCGTTCGTTAGTCAGTTGTCGTTCGTTGGTCAGTTGTCGGTTAGTGGTTTTAGTAACGTTCGTGGTTTGGTTGGTTTTTGTCAGTAGGTTGGTTTGTCTATTAGTGGATTAGTTGTCGTTCGTTAGTCAGTTGTCGTTCGTTGGTCAGTTGTCGGTTAGTGGTTTTAGTAACGTTCGTTGGTTGGTTGGTTTTTGTCAGTAGGTTGGTTTGTCTATTAGTGGATTAGTTGTCGTTCGTTAGTCAGTTGTCGTTCGTTGGTCAGTTGTCGGTTAGTGGTTTTAGTAACGTTCGTTGGTTGGTTGGTTTTTGTCAGTAGGTTGGTTTGTCTATTAGTGGATTAGTTGTCGTTCGTTAGTCAGTTGTCGTTCGTTGGTCAGTTGTCGGTTAGTGGTTTTAGTAACGTTTGTTGGTTGGTTGGTTTTTGTCAGTAGGTTGGTTTGTCTATTAGCGGATTAGTTGTCGTTCGTTAGTCAGTTGTCGTTCGTTGGTCAGTTGTCGGTTAGTGGTTTTAGTAACGTTCGTTGGTTGGTTGGTTTTTGTCAGTAGGTTGGTTTGTCTATTAGTGGATTAGTTGTCGTTCGTTGGTCAGTTGTCGGTTAGTGGTTTTAGTAACGTTCGTTGGTTGGTTGGTTTTTGTTAGTAGGTTGGTTTGTCTATTAGTGGATTAGTTGTCGTTCGTTAGTCAGTTGTCGTTCGTTGGTCAGTTGTCGGTTAGTGGTTTTAGTAACGTTCGTTGGTTGGTTGGTTTTTGTCAGTAGGTTGGTTTGTCTATTAGTGGATTAGTTGTCGTTCGTTAGTCAGTTGTCGTTCGTTGGTCAGTTGTCGGTTAGTGGTTTTAGTAACGTTTGTTGGTTGGTTGGTTTTTGTCAGTAGGTTGGTTTGTCTATTAGCGGATTAGTTGTTGTTCGTTAGTCAGTTGTTCGTTGGTCAGTTGTCGGTTAGTGGTTTTAGTAACGTTCGTTGGTTGGTTGGTTTTTGTCAGTAGGTTGGTTTGTCTATTAGTGGATTAGTTGTCGTTCGTTAGTCAGTTGTCGTTCGTTGGTCAGTTGTCGGTTAGTGGTTTTAGTAACGTTCGTTGGTTGGTTGGTTTTTGTCAGTAGGTTGGTTTGTCTATTAGTGGATTAGTTGTCGTTCGTTAGTCAGTTGTCGTTCGTTGGTCAGTTGTCGGTTAGTTGTTTTAGTAACGTTCGTTGGTTGGTTGGTTTTTGTCAGTAGGTTGCTTTGTCTATTAGTGGATTAGTTGTCGTTCGTTAGTCAGTTGTCGTTCGTTTGTCAGTTGTCGGTTAGTGGTTTTAGTAACGTTTGTTGGTTGGTTGGTTTTTGTCAGTAGGTTGGTTTGTCTATTAGCGGATTAGTTGTTGTTCGTTAGTCAGTTGTTCGTTGGTCAGTTGTCGGTTAGTGGTTTTAGTAACGTTCGTTGGTTGGTTGGTTTTTGTCAGTAGGTTGGTTTGTCTATTAGTGGATTAGTTGTCGTTCGTTGGTCAGTTGTCGGTTAGTGGTTTTAGTAACGTTCGTTGGTTGGTAGGTTTTTGTCAGTAGGTTGGTTTGTCTATTAGTGGATTAGTTGTCGTTCGTTGGTCAGTTGTCGGTTTGTGGTTTTAGTAACGTTCGTTGGTTGGTTGGTTTTTGTCAGTAGGTTGGTTTGTCTATTAGTGGATTAGTTGTCGTTCGTTAGTCAGTTGTCGTTCGTTGGTCAGTTGTCGGTTAATGGAGTTAGTTACTAATGACATGGTGGCTAGTTGGATTGCTTTTGGTGGCTTGTAGGCTATTTTCGCTATATGTTGCTGATTTTACGGCTGGTGGGCTTACTGTTGATAACGGCTTGTTGGCTTACTGCTGATGGTAGCAAGTTGACTTGCTGTTGATGTTGGGTAGTTGGCTTTATGCTAGTGAGGGCTTGTTGGCTTTCTGTTGGTGACGTGACGGCTAGTTGGCTTGCTGCTTATGTCTTGACGGTTAGTTGGCTTGCTGCTGGTGACTTGATGGCTAGGTGGCTTGCTGCTGATGACGGCTACTTGGCTATCTGCTGCTGACTTGACGGTTTTTTGCCTTGCTGTTTATGACGGCTAGTTGGCTTGCTGTTTATGGCGGCTAGTTGGCTTGCTGTTTATGGCGGCTAGTTGGCTTGCTGCTGGTGACTTGATGGCTAGGTGGCTTGCTGCTGATGACGGCTACTTGGCTATCTGCTGCTGACTTGACGGTTTTTTGCCTTGCTGTTTATGACGGCTAGTTGGCTTGCTGTTTATGGCGGCTAGTTGGCTTGCTGTTTATGGCGGCTAGTTGAATTGCTGTTGGTGACTTGACGGCTAGTTGGCTTGCTGTTTATGACGGCTAGTTGGCTTGCTGTTTATGGCGGCTAGTTGGCTTGCTGTTTATGGCGGCTAGTTGGCTTGCTGCTGGTGACTTGACGGCTAGTTGGCTTGCTGTTTATGACGGCTAGTTGGCTTGCTGTTTATGACGGCTAGTTGGCTTGCTGTTTATGACGGCTAGTTGCCTTGCTGTTTATGAAGGCTAGTTGGCTTGCTGTTTATGAAGGCTAGTTGGCTTGCTGTTTATGACGGCTAGTTGGCTTGCTGTTTATGGCGGCTAGTTGGCTTGCTGTTTATGGCGGCTAGTTGGCTTGCTGTTTATGGCGGCTAGTTGGCTTGCTGTTTATGGCGGCTAGTTGGCTTGCTGCTGACGACTGCTAGTTGGCTTGCTGCTGATGACTTGACGGCTAGTTGGCTTGCTGCTGATGACGGCTAGTTGGCTTGCTGCTAATGACTTGACGGCTAGTTGGCATTCTACTAATAAACAGAAGATTAATTAGCTTAAAACTATTCCTATTGCAACTATTAGACTTGCCCCTGATGACTTGACGGCTAGTTGGCTTGCTGCTGGTGACGGCTAGTTGGCTTGCTGCTGATGACTTGACGGCTAGTTGGCTTGCTGCTGATGACGTGACGGCTAGTTGGCTTGCTGCTGGTGACGGCTAGTTGGCTTGCTGCTGGTGACGGCTAGTTGGCATTCTACTAATAAACAGAAGATTAATTAGCTTAAAACTATTCCTATTACAACTATTAGACTTGCCCCTGATGACTTGACGGCTAGTTGGCTTGCTGCTGGTGACGGCTAGTTGGCTTGCTGCTGATGACTTGACGGCTAGTTGGCTTGCTGCTGATGACGTGACGGCTAGTTGGCTTGCTGCTGGTGACGGCTAGTTGGCTTGCTGCTGGTGACGGCTAGCTGGCTTGCTGCTGGTGACGGCTAGATGGCTTGCTGATGGTGACGGCTAGTTGGCTTGCTGATAATGACGGCTAGTTGGCTTGCTGATAGTGACGGCTAGTTGGCTTGATGCTAGTGGCTTGACGGCTAGTTGGCTTGCTGCTGGTGACTTGACGGCTAGTTGGCTTGCTGCTGGTGACCTGACGGCTAGTTGGCTTGCTGCTGGTGACTTGACGGCTAGTTGGCTTGCTGTTGATGACGGCTAGTTGGCTTGCTGCTGGTGACTTGACGGCTAGTTGGCTTTCTAGTTGTGACTTGACGGCTAATTGGCTTGCTGCTGGTGACTTGACGGCTAGTTGGCTTGCTGGTGGTGACTTGACGGCTAATTGGCTTGCTGCTGGTGACTTGACGGCTAATTGGCTTGCTGCTGGTGACTTGACGGCTAGTTGGCTTTCCACTAATAAACAGAAGATTTATTAGCTTAAAAATATTCCTATTACAACTATTAAACTTGCCCCTGATGACTTGACGGCTAGTTGGCTTGCTGCTGATGACGGCTAGTTGGCTTGCTGCTGATGACTTGACGGCTAGTTGGCTTGCTGCTGATGACGGCTAGTTGGCTTGCTGATGGTGACGGCTAGTTGGCTTGTTGCTGATGACGGCTAGTTGGCTTGCTGCTGATGACTTGACGGCTGGTTGGCTTACTTCTGGTGACTTGACGGCTAGTTGGCTTGCTGCTAATGACTTGACAGCAAGTTGGTTTTCTACTAATAAACAGAAGATTAATTAGCTTAAAACTATTCCTATTACAACTATTAGACTTGCCCCTGATGACTTGACGGCTAGTTGGCGAGCTGCTGATGACGGCTTGTTGGCTTGCTTCTGGTGACTTGACAGCAAGTTGGTTTTCTACTAATAAACAGAAGATTAATTAGCTTAAAACTATTCCTATTACAACTATTAGACTTGCCCCTGATGACTTGACGGCTAGTTGGCTTAATGCTGGTGACGGCTAGTTGGCTTGCAGCTGGTGATGGTTAGTTGGCTTGCTGTTGGTGACGGCTATTTGTCTTAATGCTGGTGACGGCTAGTTGGCTTGCTGCTGGTGATTTGACGGCTAGTTGGCTTGCTGCTGGTGACTTGACAGCTAGTTGGCTTTCTACTAATAAACAGAAGATTAATTAGCTTAAAACTATTCCTATTACAACTATTAAACTTGCCCCTGATGACTTGACAGCTATTTGGCTTGCTGCTGATGACGGCTAGTTGGCTTGTTGCTGATGACGGCTAGTTGGCTTGCTGCTGGTGACGGCTAGTTGGCTTGCTGCTGGTGACGGCTAGTTGGCTTGCTTCTGGTGACTTGACGGCTAGTTGGCTTTCTACTAATAAACAGAAGATTTATTAGCTTAAAAATATTCCTATTACAACTATTAAACTTGCCCCTGATGACTTTATGGCTAGTTGACTTGCTGCTGGTGACTTGACTGCAAGATGGCTTGCTGCTGATGACTGCTAGTTGGCTTGCTGCTGATGATGACTAGTTGGCTTGCTGCTGGTGACTTGACGATTAGTTGGCTTGCTGTTTATGACGGCTAGTTGGCTTGCTGCTGGTGAATTGACGGCTAATTGGCTTGCTGCTGTTGACTTGACGGCTAGTTGGCTTTCTACTAATAAACAGAAGATTTATTAGCTTAAAAATATTCCTATTACAACTATTAAACTTGATCCTGATGACTTGATGGCTAGTTGACTTGCTGCTGGTGACTTGACTGCAAGATGGCTTGCTGCTGATGACTGCTAGTTGGCTTGCTGCTGATGATGACTAGTTGGCTTGCTGCTGGTGACTTGACGGTTAGTTGGCTTGCTGTTTATGACGGCTAGTTGGCTTGCTGCTGGTGACTTGACGGCTAATTGGCTTGCTGCTGGTGACTTGACGGCTAGTTGGCTTGCTGCTGGTGACTTGACGGCTAGTTGGCTTGATGCTAGTGACTTGACAGCTAGTTAGCTTGCTGCTGGTGACTTGACGGCTAGTTAACGTGCAGCTGGTGACAGCTAGTTGGATTGCTGCTGATGACGGCTAGTTGGCTTGCTGCTGATGACGGCTAGTTGGCTTGCTGCTGATGACGGCTAGTTGGCTTGATGCTGGTGACTTGACGGCTAGTTGGCTTTCTACTAATAAACAGAAGATTTATTAGCTTAAAACTATTCCTATTACAACTATTAGACTTGCCCCTGATGACTTGACGGCTAGTTGGCTTAATGCTGGTGACGGCTAGTTGGCTTGCAGCTGGTGATGGTTAGTTGGCTTGCTGTTGGTGACGGCTATTTGTCTTAATGCTGGTGACGGCTAGTTGGCTTGCTGCTGGTGATTTGACGGCTAGTTGGCTTGCTGCTGGTGACTTGACAGCTAGTTGGCTTTCTACTAATAAACAGAAGATTAATTAGCTTTAAACTATTCCTATCACAACTATTAGACTTGCCCCTGATGACTTGACGGCTAGTTGGCTTGCTGATGGTGACGTCTAGTTGGCTTGATGCTGGTGACTTGACGGCTAGTTGTCTTGCTGCTGGTGACGGCTAGTTGGCTTGCTGCTGGTGACGGCTAGTTGGCTTGCTTCTGGTGACTTGACGGCTAGTTGGCTTTCTACTAATAAACAGAAGATTTATTAGCTTAAAAATATTCCTATTACAACTATTAAACTTGCCCCTGATGACTTGACGGCTAGTTGGCTTGCTGATGGTGACGTCTAGTTGGCTTGATGCTGGTGACTTGACGGCTAGTTGTCTTGCTGCTGGTGACGGCTAGTTGGCTTGCTGCTGGTGACGGCTAGTTGGCTTGCTTCTGGTGACTTGACGGCTAGTTGGCTTTCTACTAATAAACAGAAGATTTATTAGCTTAAAAATATTCCTATTACAACTATTAAACTTGCCCCTGATGACTTTATGGCTAGTTGACTTGCTGCTGGTGACTTGACTGCAAGATGGCTTGCTGCTGATGACTGCTAGTTGGCTTGCTGCTGATGATGACTAGTTGGCTTGCTGCTGGTGACTTGACGATTAGTTGGCTTGATGCTAGTGACTTGACAGCTAGTTAGCTTGCTGCTGGTGACTTGACGGCTAGTTAACGTGCAGCTGGTGACAGCTAGTTGGATTGCTGCTGATGACGGCTAGTTGGCTTGCTGCTGATGACGGCTAGTTGGCTTGCTGCTGATGACGGCTAGTTGGCTTGATGCTGGTGACTTGACGGCTAGTTGGCTTTCTACTAATAAACAGAAGATTTATTAGCTTAAAACTATTCCTATTACAACTATTAGACTTGCCCCTGATGACTTGACGGCTAGTTGGCTTAATGCTGGTGACGGCTAGTTGGCTTGCAGCTGGTGATGGTTAGTTGGCTTGCTGTTGGTGACGGCTATTTGTCTTAATGCTGGTGACGGCTAATTGGCTTGCTGCTGGTGATTTGACGGCTAGTTGGCTTGCTGCTGGTGACTTGAGAGCTAGTTGGCTTTCTACTAATAAACAGAAGATTAATTAGCTTAAAACTATTCCTATCACAACTATTAGACTTGCCCCTGATGACTTGACGGCTAGTTGGCTTGCTGATGGTGACGTCTAGTTGGCTTGATGCTGGTGACTTGACGGCTAGTTGTCTTGCTGCTGGTGACGGCTAGTTGGCTTGCTGCTGGTGACGGCTAGTTGGCTTGCTTCTGGTGACTTGACGGCTAGTTGGCTTTCTACTAATAAACAGAAGATTTATTAGCTTAAAAATATTCCTATTACAACTATTAAACTTGCCCCTGATGACTTGACGGCTAGTTGGCTTGCTGATGGTGACGTCTAGTTGGCTTGATGCTGGTGACTTGACGGCTAGTTGTCTTGCTGCTGGTGACGGCTAGTTGGCTTGCTGCTGGTGACGGCTAGTTGGCTTGCTTCTGGTGACTTGACGGCTAGTTGGCTTTCTACTAATAAACAGAAGATTTATTAGCTTAAAAATATTCCTATTACAACTATTAAACTTGCCCCTGATGACTTTATGGCTAGTTGACTTGCTGCTGGTGACTTGACTGCAAGATGGCTTGCTGCTGATGACTGCTAGTTGGCTTGCTGCTGATGATGACTAGTTGGCTTGCTGCTGGTGACTTGACGATTAGTTGGCTTGCTGTTTATGACGGCTAGTTGGCTTGCTGCTGGTGAATTGACGGCTAATTGGCTTGCTGCTGTTGACTTGACGGCTAGTTGGCTTTCTACTAATAAACAGAAGATTTATTAGCTTAAAAATATTCCTATTACAACTATTAAACTTGATCCTGATGACTTGATGGCTAGTTGACTTGCTGCTGGTGACTTGACTGCAAGATGGCTTGCTGCTGATGACTGCTAGTTGGCTTGCTGCTGATGATGACTAGTTGGCTTGCTGCTGGTGACTTGACGGTTAGTTGGCTTGCTGTTTATGACGGCTAGTTGGCTTGCTGCTGGTGACTTGACGGCTAATTGGCTTGCTGCTGGTGACTTGACGGCTAGTTGGCTTGCTGCTGGTGACTTGACGGCTAGTTGGCTTGATGCTAGTGACTTGACAGCTAGTTAGCTTGCTGCTGGTGACTTGACGGCTAGTTAACTTGCAGCTGGTGACAGCTAGTTGGATTGCTGCTGATGACGGCTAGTTGGCTTGCTGCTGATGACGGCTAGTTGGCTTGCTGCTGATGACGGCTAGTTGGCTTGATGCTGGTGACTTGACGGCTAGTTGGCTTGCTGCTGGTGACGGCTAGTTGGCTTGATGCTGGTGACTTGACGGCTAGTTGGCTTGATGCTGGTGACTTGACGGCTAGTTGGCTTGATGCTGGTGACTTGACGGCTAGTTGGCTTGCTGCTGGTGACGGCTAGTTGGCTTGCTGCTGATGACGGCTAGTTGGCTTGCTGCTGATGACGGCTAGTTGGCTTGCTGCTGATGACTTGACGGCTAGTTGGCTTGCTTCTGGTGACTTGACGGCTAGTTGGCGTGCTGCTGATGACGGCTTGTTGGCTTGCTGCTAATGACTTGACAGCAAGTTGGCTTTCTACTAATAAACAGAAGATTAATTAGCTTAAAACTATTCCTATTACAACTATTAGACTTGCCCCTGATGGATTGCTGCTGGTGACTTGACGGCTAGTTGGCTTGCTGTTGGTGACTTGACGGCTAGTTGGCTTGCTGTTGGTGACTTGACGGCTAGTTGGCTTGCTGCTGATGACATGACGGATAGTTGATTTGCTGCTGGTGACTTGACGGCTAGTTGGCTTGCTGCTGATGACGGCTAGTTGGCTTGTTGCTGATGACGGCTAGTTGGCTTGCTGCTAATGACTTGACAGCAAGTTGGTTTTCTACTAATAAACAGAGGATTAATTAGCTTAAAACTCTTGCTATTACAACTACTAGACTTGCCCCTGATTGACGGTTAGTTGGCTTGCTGCTGGTGACATGACAGCTAGTTGGCTTGCTGTTGACGGCTAGTTGGCTTGCTGCTAGTGACTTGGCTAGTTGGCTTGCTACTAGTGACTTGGCTAGTTGGCTTGCTACTAGTGACTTGGCTAGTTGGCTTGCTGTTGGTGACATGATAGCGAGTTGGCTTGATGTTGACGGCTAGTTGGCTTGCTTCTATTGACTTGACGGCTACTTGGCTTTCTACTAATAAACAGAAGATTAATTAGCTTAAAATTATTCATATCACTACTATTAGACTTGCCCCTGATGACTTGACGGCTAGTTGGCTTGCTGTTCATGACGGCTAGTTGGCTTGCTGCTAGTGACGTGACGGCTAGTTGGCTTGCTCCTAGTGACTTGACGGCTAGTTGGCTTGCTGCTGGTGAATTGACGGCTAGTTGGTTTGCTATTTGTGACTCGACGTTAGTTGGCTTGCTTTTTGTGACTTGAGATTAGTTGGCTTGCTTTTTATGACTTGACGTTAGTTGACTTGCTATTGATGACTTGACGTTAGTTAGCTTGCTATATATGACTTGACGTTTGTTGGCTTGTTATTTGTGACTTGATTTTAGTTGGCTTGCAATTTAGGACTTGACGTTGGTTGGCTTGCTATTTATGACTTGACAATAGTTGGCTTGCTACTTATGACTTGACGTTAGTTGGCTTGCTATTTATGATTTGACGTTAGTTGACTTGCTATTTATGGCTTGACGTTAGTTGGCTTGCTTTTTATGACTTGACGTTAGTTGACTTGCTTTTTATGACTTGACGTTAGTTGACTTGCTATTTATGACTTGACGTTAGTTGGCTTGCTATTGGTGACTTGACGTTAGTTGGCTTGCTATTGATGACTTGACGTTAGTTGGCTTGCTTTTTATGACTTGACGTTAGTTGACTTGTTATTTGTGACTTGTTAGTTGGCTTGCTATTGATGACTTGACGTTAGTTGGCTTGCTATTGATGACTTGACGTTAGTTGTCTTGATATTTATGACTTGACGTTAGTTGGCTTGCTATTGATGACTTGACGTTAGTTGGCTTGCTTTTAATGACTTGACGTTAGTTCACTTGCTATTTGTGACTTGTCGTTAGTTGGCTTACTATTGATGACTTGACGTTAGTTGGCTTGTTATTTATGACTTGACGTTAGTTGACTTGATATTTATGACTTGACGTTAGTTGGCTTGCTATTTATGACTTGACGTTAGTTGACTTGCTATTAATGACTTGTTAGTTGGCTTGCTATTGATGACTTGACGTTAGTTGGCTTGCTATTGATGACTTGACGTTAGTTGTCTTGATATTTATGACTTGAGGTTTGTTGGCTTGCTATTTATGACTTGACGTTAGTTGACTTGCTTTTTATGACTTGACGTTAGTTGGCTTGCTATAGATGACGTGACGTTAGTTGGCTTGTTATTTGTGACTTGACTTTAGTTGGCTTGCTATTTATGACTTGACGTTAGTTGGCTTGCTATTTATGACTTGACGTTAGTTGGCTTGCTATTTATGACTTGACGTTAGTTGGCTTGCTATTTATGACTTGACGTCAGTTGGCTGCTTTTTATGACTTGACGTTAGTTGGCTGCTATTCATGACTTGACGTTAGTTGGCTTGCTACTTATGACTTGACGTTAGTTGGCTTGCTATTTATGACTTGACGTTAATTGGCTTGCTATTTATGACTTGACGTTAGTTGGCTTGCTTTTTATGATTTCGCGTTAGTTGGCTTGCTATTTACGACTTGACGTTAGTTGGCTTGATATTTGCGACATGACTTTAGTTTGCTTGCTATTTGTGACATGACTTTAGTTTGCTTGCTATTTGTGACTTGAGATTAGTTGGCTTGCTTTTTATAACTTGACGTTAGTTGACTTGCTATTTATGACTTGACGTTAGTTTGCTTGCTATTAATGACTTGTCGATAGTTGGCTTGCTATTGATGACTTGACGTTAGTTGGCTTGCTATTTATTACTTGACGTTAGTTGTCTTGATATTTATGATTTGACGTTAGTTGGCTTGCTATTGATGACGTTAGTTGGCTTTCTTTTTATGACTTGACGTTAGTTGACTTGCTATTTATGACTTGTCGTTAGTTGGCTTGCTATTTATGATTTGACGTTAGTTGTCTTGATATTTATTACTTGACGTTAGTTGGCTTGCTATTTATGACTTGACGTTAGTTGACTTGCTTTTTATGACTTGACGTTAGTTGACTTGCTATTTATGACTTGACGTTAGTTGACTTGCTATTTATGACTTGACGTTAGTTGGCTTGCTATTGATGACTTGACGTTAGTTGGCTTGCTATTGATGACTTGACGTTAGTTGACTTGCTATTTGTGACTTGTCGTTAGTTGGCTTGCTATTGATGACTTGACGTTAGTTGGCTTGATATTTATGATTTGACGTTAGTTGTCTTGATATTTATGACTTGACGTTAGTTGGTTTGCTATTTATGACTTGACGTTAGTTGACTTGCTTTTTATGACTTGACGTTAGTTGGCTTGCTATATTTGACTTGACGTTAGTTGGCTACTATTTATGACTTGACGTTAGTTGACTTGCTTTTTATGACTTGACGTTAGTTGGCTTGCTATATTTGACTTGACGTTAGTTGGCTACTATTTATGACTTGACGTTAGTTGTCTACTATTTATGACTTGACGTTAGTTGGCTTGCTACTTATGACTTGACGTTAGTTGGCTTGCTACTTATGACTTGACGTTAGTTGGCTTGCTATTTATGACTTGACGTTAGTTGGCTTGCTATTTATGATTTGGCGTTAGTTGGCTTGCTATTTATGTCTTGACGTTAGTTGACTTGCTATTTATGACTTGTTAGTTGGCTTGCTATTGATTACTTGACGTTAGTTGGCTTGCTATTGATGACTTGACGTTAGTTGTCTTGATATTTATGACTTGACGTTAGTTGGCTTGCTATTAATGACTTGACGTTAGTTGGCTTGCTTTTTATGACTTGACGTTAGTTGACTTGCTATTTGTGACTTGTCGTTAGTTGGCTTACTATTGATGACTTGACGTTAGTTGGCTTGTTATTTATGACTTGACGTTAGTTGACTTGATATTTATGACTTGACGTTAGTTGGCTTGCTATTTATGACTTGACGTTAGTTTACTTGCTATTTATGACTTGTTAGTTGGCTTGCTATTGATGACTTGTTAGTTGGCTTGCTATTGATGACTTGACGTTAGTTGTCTTGATATTTATGACTTGACGTTAGTTGACTTGCTTTTTATGACTTGACGTTAGTTGGCTTGCTATAGATGACGTGACGTTAGTTGGCTTGTTATTTGTGACTTGACTTTAGTTGGCTTGCTATTTATGACTTGACGTTAGTTGGCTTGCTATTTATGACTTGACGTTAGTTGGCTTGCTATTTATGACTTGACGTTAACTGGCTTGCTATTTATGACTTGACGTTAGTTGGCTTGCTATTTATGATTTGGCGTTAGTTGGCTTGCTATTTACGACTTGACGTTAGTTGGCTTGATATTTGCGACAAGACTTTAGTTTGCTTGCTATTTGTGACATGACTTTAGTTTGCTTGCTATTTGTGACTTGAGATTAGTTGGCTTGCTTTTTATGACTTGACGTTAGTTGACTTGCTATTTATGATTTAACGTTAGTTGGCTTGCTATTGATGACGTTAGTTGGCTTTCTTTTTATGACTTGACGTTAGTTGGCTTGTTATTTGTGACTTGACTTTAGTTGGCTTGCTATTTATGACTTGACGTTAGTTGGCTTGCTATTTAAGACTTGTAGTTAGTTGGCTTGCTTTTTATGACTTGACGTTAGTTGACTTGCTAATTATGACTAGTCGTTAGTTGGCTTGCTATTGATGACTTGACGTTAGTTGGCTTGCTATTTATGATTTGACGTTAGTTGTCTTGATATTTATGACTTGACGTTAGTTGGTTTGCTATTTATGACTTGACGTTAGTTGACTTGCTTTTTATGACTTGACGTTAGTTGGCTTGCTATATTTGACTTGACGTTAGTTGGCTACTATTTATGACTTGACGTTAGTTGGCTACTATTTATGACTTGACGTTAGTTGGCTACTATTTATGACTTGACGTTAGTTGGCTTGCTACTTATGACTTGACGTTAGTTGGCTTGCTTTTTATGATTTGGCGTTAGTTGGCTTGCTATTTATGACTTGACGTTAGTTGACTTGCTATTTATGACTTGTTAGTTGGCTTGCTATTGATGACTTGACGTTAGTTGGCTTGCTATTGTTGACTTGACGTTAGTTGTCATGATATTTATGACTTGACGTTAGTTGGCTTGCTATTGATGACTTGACGTTAGTTGGCTTGCTTTTTATGACTTGACGTTAGTTGACTTGCTTTTTATGACTTGACGTTAGTTGGCTTGCTATTTATGACTTGTTAGTTGGCTTGCTATTGATGACTTGACGTTAGTTGGCTTGCTATTTATGACTTGACGTTAGTTGTCTTGATATTTATGACTTTACGTTTGTTGGCTTGCTATTTATGACTTGACGTTAGTTGGCTTGCTATTTATGATTTGGCGTTAGTTGGCTTGCTATTTACGACTTGACGTTAGTTGGCTTGATATTTGCGACAAGACTTTAGTTTGCTTGCTATTTGTGACATGACTTTAGTTTGCTTGCTATTTGTGACTTGAGATTAGTTGGCTTGCTTTTTATGACTTGACGTTAGTTGACTTGCTATTTATGATTTAACGTTAGTTGGCTTGCTATTGATGACGTTAGTTGGCTTTCTTTTTATGACTTGACGTTAGTTGGCTTGTTATTTGTGACTTGACTTTAGTTGGCTTGCTATTTATGACTTGACGTTAGTTGGCTTGCTATTTAAGACTTGTAGTTAGTTGGCTTGCTTTTTATGACTTGACGTTAGTTGACTTGCTAATTATGACTAGTCGTTAGTTGGCTTGCTATTGATGACTTGACGTTAGTTGGCTTGCTATTTATGATTTGACGTTAGTTGTCTTGATATTTATGACTTGACGTTAGTTGGTTTGCTATTTATGACTTGACGTTAGTTGACTTGCTTTGTATGACTTGACGTTAGTTGGCTTGCTATATTTGACTTGACGTTAGTTGGCTACTATTTATGACTTGACGTTAGTTGGCTACTATTTATGACTTGACGTTAGTTGGCTACTATTTATGACTTGACGTTAGTTGGCTTGCTACTTATGACTTGACGTTAGTTGGCTTGCTATTTATGATTTGGCGTTAGTTGGCTTGCTATTTATGACTTGACGTTAGTTGACTTGCTATTTATGACTTGTTAGTTGGCTTGCTATTGATGACTTGACGTTAGTTGGCTTGCTATTGTTGACTTGACGTTAGTTGTCATGATATTTATGACTTGACGTTAGTTGGCTTGCTATTGATGACTTGACGTTAGTTGGCTTGCTTTTTATGACTTGACGTTAGTTGACTTGCTTTTTATGACTTGACGTTAGTTGGCTTGCTATTTATGACTTGTTAGTTGGCTTGCTATTGATGACTTGACGTTAGTTGGCTTGCTATTTATGACTTGACGTTAGTTGTCTTGATATTTATGACTTTACGTTTGTTGGCTTGCTATTTATGACTTGACGTTAGTTGACTTGCTTTTTATGACTTGACGTTAGTTGGCTTGCTATTGATGACTTGATGTTAGTTGGCTTGCTTTTTATGACTTAACGTTAGTTGACTTGCTATTTGTGACTTGTCGTTAGTTGGCTTGCTATTTATGACTTGACGTTAGTTGGATTACTATTTATGACTTGAAGTTAGTTGACTTGATATTTATGACTTGACGTTAGTTGGCTTGCTATTTATGACTTGACGTTAGTTGACTGGTGATTTGTGACTTGAAGTTAGTTGGCTTGCTATTGATGACTTGATGTTAGTTGGCTTGCTATTGATGAATTGACGTGAGTTGGCTTGCTATATATGACTTGACGTCAGTTGGCTTGCTATTTATGACTTGACGTTAGTTGGCTTGCTATTTATGACTTGACGTTAGTTGGCTTGCTATTTATGACTTGACGGTATTTGGGTTGCTATTTATAACTTGACGTTAGTTGACTTGCTATTTATGACTTGGTGTTAGTTGGCTTGCTATTTATGACGTGACGTTAGTTGGCTTGCTATAGATGACGTGACGTTAGTTGGCTTGTTATTTGTGACTTGACTTTAGTTGGCTTGCTATTTATGACTTGACGTTAGTTGGCTTGCTATTTATGACTTGACGTTAGTTGGCTTGCTATTTATGACTTGACGTTAGTTGGCTTGCTATTTATGACTTGACGTCAGTTGGCTGCTATTTATGACTTGACTTTAGTTGGCTTGCTACTTATGACTTGACGTTAGTTGGCTTGCTATTTATGACTTGACGTTAATTGGCTTGCTATTTATAACTTGACGTTAGTTGGCTTGCTATTTATGTTTTGGCGTTAGTTGGCTTGCTATTTACGACTTGACGTTAGTTGGCTTGATATTTGCGACATGACTTTAGTTTGCTTGCTATTTGTGACATGACATTAGTTTGCTTGCTATTTGTGACTTGAGATTAGTTGGCTTGCTTTTTATGACTTGACGTTAGTTGACTTGCTATTTATGACTTGACGTTAGTTGGCTTGCTATTGATGACGTTAGTTGGCTTTCTTTTTATGACTTGACGTTAGTTGACTTGCTATTTATGACTTGTCGTTAGTTGGCTTGCTATTGATGACTTGACGTTAGTTGGCTTTTTATTTATGATTTGACGTTAGTTGTCTTGATATTTATGACTTGACGTTAGTTGACTTGCTTTTTATGACTTGACGTTAGTTGACTTGCTATTTATGACTTGACGTTAGTTGGTTTACTATTGATGACTTGACGTTAGTTGGCTTGCTATTGATGACTTGACGTTAGTTGGCTTGTTATTTATGACTTGTCGTTAGTTGGCTTGCTATTGATGACTTGTCGTTAGTTGGCTTGCTATTGATGACTTGACGTTAGTTGGCTTGTTATTTATGACTTGACGTTAGTTGACTTGATATTTATGACTTGACGTTAGTTGGCTTGCTATTTATGACTTGACGTTAGTTGACATGTGATTTATGACTTGAAGTTAGTTGGCTTGCTATTTATGACTTGACAATAGTGATCTTGATATTTATGAATTGACGTTAGTTGACTTGCTATTTATGACTTGACGTTAGTTGGCTTGGTATTGATGACTTGACGTTAGTTGGCTTGCTTTTTATGACTTGACGTTAGTTGACTTGCTATTTGTGACTTGTCGTTAGTTGGCTTGCTATTGATGACTTGACGTTAGTTGGCTTGTTATTTATGACTTGACGTTAGTTGACTTGATATTTATGACTTGACGTTAGTTGGCTTGCTATTTATGCCTTGACGTTAGTTGACTTGATATTTATGACTTGACGTTAGTTGGCTTGCTATTTATGACTTGACGTTAGTTGACATGTGATTTTTGACTTGAAGTTGGCTTGCTATTTATGACTTGACGTTAGTTGGCTTGCTATTTATGACTTGACGTTAGTTGTCTTGCTATTTATGACTTGACGTTTGTTGGCTTGCTATTTATGACTTGACGGTATTTGGGTTGCTGTTAATGACTTGACGTTAGTTGGCTTGATATTTTTGACATGACGTTAGTTTGCTTACTATTTATGATTTGACGTTAGTTGGCTTGCTATTTATGATTGGACGTTAGATGGCTTGCTATTTAATGACTTGACGTTAGTTGACTTGCTATTTATGAATTGGTGTTAGATGGCTTGCTATTTATGACTTGACGTTAGTTGGCTTGCTATAGATGACGTGACGTTAATTGGCTTGCTATAGATGACTTGACGTTAGTTGGCTTGTTATTTGTGACTTGAATTTAGTTGACTTGCTATTTATGACTTGACGTTAGTTGGCTTGCTGGTTATGACTTGACGTTAATTGGCTTGCTATTTATGACTTGACGTTAGTTGGCTTGCTATTTATGATTTGACGTTAGTTGGCTTGTTATTTATGACTTGACGTTAGTTGACTTGATATTTATGACTTGACGTTAGTTGGCTTGCTATTTATGCCTTGACGTTAGTTGACTTGATATTTATGACTTGACGTTAGTTGGCTTGCTATTTATGACTTGACGTTAGTTGACATGTGATTTTTGTCTTGAAATTGGCTTGCTATTTATGACTTGACAATAGTGATCTTGATATTTATGAATTGACGTTAGTTGGCTTGCTATTTATGACTTGACGTTAGTTGGCTTGCTATTTATGACTTGACGTTAGTTGACTTGCTATTTATGACTTGACGTTTGTTGGCTTGCTATTTATGACTTGACGGTATTTGGGTTGCTGTTAATGACTTGACGTTAGTTGGCTTGATATTTTTGACATGACGTTAGTTTGCTTACTATTTATGATTTGACGTTAGTTGGCTTGCTATTTATGATTGGACGTTAGATGGCTTGCTATTTAATGACTTGACGTTAGTTGACTTGCTATTTATGACTTGGTGTTAGATGGCTTGCTATTTATGACTTGACGTTAATTGGCTTGCTATTTATGACTTGACGTTAGTTGACATGTGATTTTTGTCTTGAAATTGGCTTGCTATTTATGACTTGACAATAGTGATCTTGATATTTATGAATTGACGTTAGTTGGCTTGCTATTTATGACTTGACGTTAGTTGGCTTGCTATTTATGACTTGACGTTAGTTTTCTTGCTATTTATGACTTGACGTTTGTTGGCTTGCTATTTATGACTTGACGGTATTTGGGTTGCTGTTAATGACTTGACGTTAGTTGGCTTGATATTTAAGACTTGTAGTTAGTTGGCTTGCTTTTTATGACTTGACGTTAGTTGACTTGCTAATTATAACTAGTCGTTAGTTGGCTTGCTATTGATGACTTGACGTTAGTTGGCTTGCTATTTATGATTTGACGTTAGTTGTCTTGATATTTATGACTTGACGTTAGTTGGCTTGCTGGTTATGACTTGACGTTAATTGGCTTGCTATTTATGACTTGACGTTAGTTGGCTTGCTATTTATGATTTGGGCGTTAGTTGGCTTGCTATTTATGACTTGACGTTAGTTGGCTTGATATTTGTGACATGACATTAGTTTGCTTGCTATTTGTGACATAACTTTAGTTTGCTTGCTATTTGTGACTTGAGACTAGTTGGCTTGCTTTTTATGACTTGACGTTAGTTAGCTTGCTATTGATGACTTGACGTTAGTTGACTTGATATTTATGACTTGACGTTAGTTGGCTTGCTATTGATAACTTGATGTTAGTTGGCTTGCTATTTATGACTTGACGTTAGTTGACTTGCTATTTATGACTTGTTAGTTGGCTTGCTATTGATGGCTCTACGTTAGAGGGCTTGCTATTTATGACTTGACAATAGTGGGCTTGCTATTTATTACTTGACGTTAGTTGGCTTGCTTTTTATGACTTGACGTTAGTTGGCTTACTATTTATGACTTGATGTTAGTTGGCTTGCTATTTATGACTTGATGTTAGTTGGCTTGCTATTTATGACTCGACTTAAGTTGGCTTGCTATTTGTGACTTGACATAAGTTGGCTCGCTATTTGTGATTTGACTTAAGGTGGCTTGCTATTTGTTAATTGACGTTAGTTGACTTACTATTTATAACTTGACGTTAGTTGACTTGCTTTTTATGACTTGACGTTAGTTGACTTGCTATTGATGACTTGACGTTAGTTGGCTTGCTATTGATGACTTGACGTTAGTTGGCTTGCTATTGATAACTTGATGTTAGTTGGCTTGCTATTTATGACTTGACGTTAGTTGACTTGCTATTTATGACTTGTCGTTAGTTAGCTTGCTATTGATGACTTGACGTTAGTTGACTTGATATTTATGACTTGACGTTAGTTGGCTTGCTATTGATAACTTGATGTTAGTTGGCTTGCTATTTATGACTTGTTAGTTGGCTTGCTATTGATGACTTGACGTTAGTTGGCTTGCTATTGATGACTTGACGTTAGTTGGCTTGCTATTTATAACTTGACGTTAGTTGGCTTGCTATTTATAACTTGACGTTAGTTGGCTTGCTTTTTATAACTTGACGTTAGTTGGCTTGCTTTTTATGACTTGACGTTAGTTGGCTTGCTATTGATGACTTGACTTAAGTTTGCTTGCTATTTGTGACTTGACTTAAGTTTGCTTGCAATTTGTGACTGGAATTAAGTTGGCTTGCTATTTCTGACTGGACTTAAGTTGGCTTGCTATTTGTGACTTGACGTTAGTTGACTTGCTATTTATGACTCTACGTTAGAGGGCTTGCTATTTATGACTTGACAATAGTGGGCTTGCTATTTATTACTTGACGTTAGTTGGCTTGCTTTTTATGACTTGACGTTAGTTGGCTTACTATTTATGACTTGATGTTAGTTGGCTTGCTATTTATGACTTGATGTTAGTTGGCTTGCTATTTATGACTCGACTTAAGTTGGCTTGCTATTTGAGACTTGACATAAGTTGGCTTGCTATTTGTGATTTGACTTAAGGTGGCTTGCTATTTGTGAATTGACGTTAGTTGACTTACTATTTATAACTTGACGTTAGTTGGCTTGCTATTTATGACTTGACGTTAGTTGGCTCAATGCTGGTTAAATTACCTGTTATTTATGTTCTTTTTTATGACCTTTAGGCATTACATTTCTTTTGATGACTTTATGGCTGGTTGGATTGCTTGACAGCTTTTTAATTTTCTTTTCATGACTTAACGTCTGTTTGGTTTGCTGTTGGTTTTAGTTCTTTGAATTACTTGACTGCTGTTTGGCTTGGTTTTTATGTTTTGACTGCAACATTCCTAGTTGTTTACTTGACTGGTAGTCAGTATTTTCTTGGTTCGTTGATAACTTCGATGCTAGTTACATCGCTGCTAGGAATTTGACGGCTACTTGTTATGACTTGAAGGCTAGTGGGCTTCCATTCGTTGGTCAGTGGTCGTGTAGTGATTAAGTTAGGTTCGTTGGTTTGTTATGGTGCGTTGGTTGGTTTGTCTATTAGTGGGTTAGTTGTCGTTCGTTGGTCAGTTGTCGTTCGTTGGTCAGTTGTCGATTAGTGGTTTTAGTAAGGTTCGTTGGTTGGTTTGTGTCCTTTAGTTGGTTGTCTATTAGTGGGTTAGTTGTCGTTCGTTGGTCAGTTGTCGTTCGTTGGTCAGTTGTCGATTAGTGGTTTTAGTAAGGTTCGTTGGTTGGTTTGTGTCCTTTAGTTGGTTGTCTATTAGTGGGTTAGTTGTCGTTCGTTGGTCAATTGTCGTTCGTTGGTCAGTTGTCGATTAGTGGTTTTAGTAAGGTTCGTTGGTTGGTTTGTGTCCTTTAGTTGGTTGTCTATTAGTGGGTTAGTTGTCGTTCGTTGGTCAATTGTCGTTCGTTGGTCAGTTGTCGATTAGTGGTTTTAGTAAGGTTCGCTGGTTGGTTTGTGTCCTTTAGTTGGTTGTCTATTAGTGGGTTAGTTGTCGTTCGTTGGTCAGTTGTCGTTCGTTGGTCAGTTGTCGTTCGTTGGTAAGTTGACGATTAGTGGTTTTAGTAAGGTTCGTTGGTTGGTTTTGTCAGTTCTTTTGTTTGTCTATTAGTGGGTTAGTTGTCGTTCGTTGGTCAATTGTCGTTCGTTGGTCAGTTGTCGATTAGTGGTTTTAGTAAGGTTCGTTGGTTGGTTTGTGTCCTTTAGTTGGTTGTCTATTAGTGGGTTAGTTGTCGTTCGTTGGTCAATTGTCGTTCGTTGGTCAGTTGTCGATTAGTGGTTTTAGTAAGGTTCGTTGGTTGGTTTGTGTCCTTTAGTTGGTTGTCTATTAGTGGGTTAGTTGTCGTTCGTTGGTCA
Source organism: Physella acuta (assembly GCF_028476545.2). Taxonomy (NCBI): domain Eukaryota; kingdom Metazoa; phylum Mollusca; class Gastropoda; family Physidae; genus Physella; species Physella acuta. The sequence goes on from NW_026732291.1 coordinate 50,212, forward strand.
GTTGTCGTTCGTTGGTCAGTTGTCGATTAGTGGTTTTAGTAAGGTTCGTTGGTTGGTTTGTGTCCTTTAGTTGGTTGTCTATTAGTGGGTTAGTTGTCGTTCGTTGGTCAATTGTCGTTCGTTGGTCAGTTGACGATTAGTGGTTTTAGTAAGGTTCGTTGGTTGGTTTTGTCAGTTCTTTTGTTTGTCTATTAGTGGGTTAGTTGTCGTTCGTTGGTCAGTTGTCGTTCGTTGGTCAGTTGTCGATTAGTGGTTTTAGTAAGGTTCGTTGGTTGGTTTTGTCAGTTGGTTGGTTGTTTATTAGTGGGTAAGTTGTCATTCGTTCGTCAATTGTCGTTCGTTAGTCATTTGTTAGTTTGTGGTGTCAGGTTCGTTGGTTGTTTTGTCTCAGATTGTCGGTTGTGAGTGAGGTTGTATGTGTTGGTTTTTTGTTTATTGTGTACACAAACGCGCTTTAAGCACTTTTGATACTTATCGTGACTGATCATCGATTCGGTGTCCTCTCGATGACGGGTCCTCTCGTTGACGGGTCCTCTCGTTGACGGGTCCTCTCGTTGACGGGTCCTCTCGTTGACGGGTCCTCTCGTTGACGGGTCCTCTCGTTGACGGGTCCTCTCGTTGACGGGTCCTCTCGTTGACGGGTCCTCTCGGTGACGGGTCCTCTCGTTGACGGGTCCTCTCGGTGACGGGTCCTCTCGTTGACGGGTCCTCTCGTTGACGGGTCCTCTCGTTGACGGGTCCTCTCGTTGACGGGTCCTCTCGTTGACGGGTCCTCTCGGTGACGGGTCCTCTCGGTGACGGGTCCTCTCGGTGACGGGTCCTCTCGGTGACGGGTCCTCTCGGTGACGGGTCCTCTCGGTGACGGGTCCTCTCGGTGACGGGTCCTCTCGGTGACGGGTCCTCTCGGTGACGGGTCCTCTCGGTGACGGGTCCTCTCGGTGACGGGTCCTCTCGGTGACGGGTCCTCTCGGTGACGGGTCCTCTCGGTGACGGGTCCTCTCGGTGACGGGTCCTCTCGGTGACGGGTCTTCTCGTTGAGGTATCTTCTTTTTAAAGTATTTCTCGTTGGTGGGTTCTCTTGTTAATGAGCTTTTAACTGAAGGGTCATCTTGTTAATGGGTCCTCATATTGAAGGGTCCTCTTATTGAAGGGTCATCGTATTGAAGGGTCATCGTATTGAAGGGTCATCTTATTGAAGGGTCATCTTATTGAAGGACCATCTTGTTACTGGGTCCTGTCGTTTTTGAGTTTTCATGTTCTTGACTTGCCGTCTTGGCGACGGGTTATATGATGGCGAAGCAACCAGACAGTTACGAAGTATAGAATTTTTTTAAAAAGCGTCCTCAATTAGCCCAAAAACTAATCCTAATCCACGACAGAATGCACACCTTCATAAAACGTAACATCTCAGAACAAAATCAAACACAGTATAACTACTTCATCTTGCAGTATCCCTATATGAATCAATAGACATGAGCTTTCCTCTTTCACTAAAACAACCAGTCTGTTTTTTTAATAGGCCTACTTTAAATCGCTCATGAACACACCGTGTCACAGTTTATGACACGTGTGCTAAGTTCCATTACCACCCATTACCACCTCTCCCCCCCCCCCCCCCATATTAAAAAAAAACAATAACATCCACCCGATGAACACTACTCGGCCACGCACCTGTCAAAACACACTCCCGCTTGTTTACCTAGTACTAGCTACTGTCCTACGCGAGTTCACACTACAATCTCACTACGCGGTGTTCACACTAAACACACACAAACCCTTCATCAGATACAGTCTATCTATTTATATATTAGTTACCTAGGTTGGATCTCTTTATGTCTTTAATTCTTTATCATTGAGATAAACGCAACCATCAACTTTGCAAACTACCTTGGGCATCAATGTAAAAAAAAATAATCTTGTTAACTATTTTAAAATTTTGAAAAGAATAGCTCATAATTTAACGCGTTTCAAGATTCTGTTCTTGTACTCCTAAAACGTTGGCAGATTTGTTTTCAACTGCTCATAGCCCTCTCGTATTTAAATAACTCACAAATTAAAAAATCTAAACATACACCGCAGTCTTGAAAACATAAATACATACATGCATAATATATTTTGTCAAAAGAACAAGATCCCGTAAACACATAAGGAGGTTGTTTTTTTTTAATTTTTAACGAGTTTTTTTTTCCACCCAAACGCCATCGCATTCTGTGCATGACAACTGAGCGTTTACCATTTGATAAAGGGATATAACTAAGCCAGGCTTATTATGTCGATAAATTTGATGGAGTTACTTCGCTTTGCATAAAAAAAACTTCAGTAAACTGCGGTAAACATCATGTTAACAAATAATATGTTGTACTTAAATGATCCCAAACTAACGGATGGGGTGGGGTGGGGGACTTTTGTGACGGTAAGTGACGATGTAGAGGATGTAGGTTTAGAGAGCGTCAACGGTCTATATGGCACATAACATGTTGACACACACTAATTAACTGTGTTGTAGGTAATGCCTTCCAACATTACAATTAAGAACAAAAATCACATTAATACAATACGTTATAATAACAAGATTTTATATAATTTTGCACTAGAAAGGAGAAAATAAATTATACAAACTTTTTAATACAATAAAGCTGCATGACTAAAAACAATTGCGCACTAAATGAACTCTAAAAATATGCGTATAATAGTGCGGTAAATAGTACTTTATATAGGCAAAAATTATCTGAGCATCCAGTTAAGTAAAATTTGATGTCAGATTGCATTATCATCGGATCTTGACCCAAGTGTAAGAAAAATTGGTAGTTAGAAGTGATCAAAATTTCGCTCGGCAGTTTCGATCCGTGACGAAGCGCGGCAAAAGCACGACAGACAGAGGAAGCAAGTTAAAGAAACAGCTTTTTAAAATTATTTGAAATAAATATTATAAGAAATTCCATTAGACGCAAAAAAAAATAATAATTAAGGAACTCCTAAATTCATTTGTTTTAAAATAAGGGCCGTCAATATATAAATAACTTCCTGGAGGTCGGGTGAAGGATCGTGCAAAAAAAAAAAAATCCAGATTTTCACAGATCTCGATGTTTTACACCTCCCTTATGTCGGAAAAAAACATAGTTTTGCAATTTTTTCCGTATGTCCGCGCGTGTGTGTATATATATATATATATATGTGTGTGTGTGTGTCTGTGAACACGATAACTTGTGTACCGTTACAGCTAGATTGATGAAATTTCATATATAAGAATTATATCAAATTTGTAGCTCTGTATCAACTTTTCAGTGATTGCCAATAATCGGAAGTGGAACTTTTTCTACTTTGAATTTTTCAAAAGCCTATAACTTGAGTACTATTTCACACAGATAAATAAAATTTCACATATAAATACAAGATCTAATTCACAGCCTTCTTTCAAATTTTGAGTAACTTCCGTTGACCGGACGTAGTAATTTAGGCTATTTCCTCGGAGTCAATGGCCTCAATGGCGCATAACCAGTTGACACGTAACGCTTAATTGTGTTGGAGGCGTGGTCGAGTCGGCAAAAAGCTCATGGTTGATAAATTCGAACAAAAAGTCTCGAGTTCAAACCCACCGGCAGATAAATCTCGATCCCCTTCAACGCTAATAATTAAGAACGAAGAAGAAGAAGAAGAAGGCTATTTCCGATTTCTCAAAAAAAAAAACGCATGTGAATGTATAAAGTACATATAATATTCCGCACTATTATACACATTTTATTGGGCGTTCACTTAGTGTGCAATTCTTTTTTCTACTTTTGTTTCTCAGACATTTAAAAGTTAAAATTTAAATGTATCACAAAAATGTATCGCCCCACAAAATAGCAGCGTAAGCCTAACTGCATTTTATAACCTCTGCGTCCTTGAACGTACGCGCATTGTATGTAAACTTACGAATTAATATTCATATAAATATATCCATCTCTCTCTTTCTCTCTCACTCTCTCTATATAGATCTATATAGAGAGAGAGTAGAGAGAGAGATAATATATTTATTTATGTATTTATTTATATATATAATATAATAAATGATACAAAATTTTGTCTTGAATAGTGGAATGCTAGAGAGTTGACCACTACCTGCCCGAAGATCTTCAACAACAGTCTCCAAGTTCTAGAGAAACCGTTTGTGTTGTCTCCTGTAAAGTTGAGAATCCGCTGACGTTTTCTCTTGTACCTACGAGCCTAGAACGTTGAACTCCATCCGAGGGGGGTAGAGGAATCTCTCATGCGTGAAACTATCTCGGGCAACGGTAACAGCAAGAGTGAGCTTCTTCCGAGGACTGCGAGTAGGAAACTTAAGTACTCACCGTGTCTCCGGGTTCTTGAGAAACATTTAGTGTTGTCTCCTTCAGTTGAGATTACTCCTGGGGTTGAGAATCCAGTAACATGTTCTCTTGTTCTTCTTGTGAGCCTAGAATACTTTCAATGTTGAACTCAGCCGATAAGGTGTAGACGTTTCACTCGGCGTAATATAGAGAGGATAAATGGATTGAACCCGGTTCATATTAATAACAGCAGAGTGGCGCAGTGGAAGCGTGCTGGGCCCATAACCCAGAGGTCCGTGGATCGAAACCACGCTCTGCTAGATTTTTTTCTTTTTTTTTTCTTTTGAGAAAATGTACAGAATTCTGCCTAAATCCATGTTGTGTTAAAGTTGTAAATAATAACATTGTGAAAGTATGTTTAGGTAATGTGGATATTTTGGAAGAAATTATTTCGTTTTATGCTTTTAAATGCAGTATCTAGACTGATGTACATGATTAATGACAAACCTTTAGTTTATTTGGGGTAATTCATGTGATAAATAGCAAAAAATAGGACATGTGTTAAACCATCACATAGATCTTACACACTAGTTTTAGGCTCCATAATTTTTGTTATATGATGTGTGATATTTCCACGTCAAATTAATTAAGTTCAATGTGCTTCTTTCGAAGAAATTCAAACAACTTAATCCAACGTATTTAAAATGCTATAAAAACATATGTCTCTCAACAGCAGAGTGGCGCAGTGGAAGCGTGCTGGGCCCATAACCCAGAGGTCCGTGGATCGAAACCACGCTCTGCTAAACATTTTGTTTTCAATATGTAACTATATATATATATATGCGAATAAAAAACGTACATACTTCTACGATCGGCAAATCAATTCATAAAAGACTACGAGAGCATGTCTATGTGTATTGCAATTATTTTGGAATTAGATGTCATGTTGATTTTGAATGCAATAGCTTAGTTACTGATAAAACGTACGCCATCAATGTAAAATGCTTAGTTAATTAAGAACAATAAATAAACTAAATCAATTTATTGTAGCCTATGGATTGATAATTGTCAAACATGCTAAATCACTAGCTACTAGAACAAACCAACTCACTACTTTAAAAAGTAAACTCATGTTTACGTAGCACCGTTTCCATTACACGACTTATTTTTTTTACCTTCGACGATATATAAAAATTGTCTATCGTTTTGACATTCAGCGAATCCAGGTTATGTTACATGTTTTATATTACTGTTAGCTGTGTACCTTGAGCGGACAACAATTTTCAGTGGGGGGGGGGGGGGGGGGGGCGGACACTGTCTTAAGTATATATTTTCTATATAAATTCCATTTCGTTTGGGGGGGGGGGGTGGGCTATGGTGCCCCCCCCCCCCCCCACCCCGAAGAGATGCCTGGAAGAAACTCTGGGCAGCAGTTGTTTCTTCTTCTTCGTTCTTAATTTTAGTGTTGGAAGGGATCCCCCTCAAACACAATTAAGTATACGTGTCAACTGGTTATGCGCCATTGAGACCGTTGACCCCGATTTCAGCCTGCTTTTCAGTTGTTTGATTTTGAACTACTCTCTGCTAGATATGCTGCTGTCACCAGCTATCGAGCCTCATCAGCTACCTCTCATTGTTCTTTGCTTTTTAAGTGATGACTTGGGCAGTCAAACTTAATTTGACGATTTTTTTTTTACCCCTGCCGGATTAGTTTCTTCGTCACAGTATGTCGCCACCACCCGCTCACATAAATAGAAAACACATTTTTTTCTAACACCTCCATTAAAGTTAGTGTTCTTAAGGGTGTTGTTTTCCCAAAAATATTCCCGGAGCTGGGTTAAAGTTATTGATACATTTTTCTAACAGTTTAAAAACAATCTAGTCTAACTAAAATGCTGAAAAACTGTCCAACTTTACAATTTAAAGAATTTAAAGAACGCAGTAGAAAGATAACGAAACAAATAACAAGAATTTGTTCAATGATTTATTGGCTTGTGCATACTAAAAGCTTTTTTGTCTATTTCAATCGCACCAAAAAATGGTGAGGAAAAAATGCCCAAGCGTACAGTAACAAGTGGATAACAGTAGCAGCAGTTAAATAAAAGCAGGTTATAAATAGATTTTGTTTAGTAAGTTAGGTGTTCAGTTTAAAAGTAAAAAAGAAATTGTGAAGTGAAGAGGTAAGTCAAGATCATTTGTGCAAATTACAGTGTGAGGATTAAACAGAATAATTGATTAAAGTCAAGAAATTAATATAATCATTGACTAATATGTAACCAGTTAAGGATTAAAAAGAATAATTAATTTGCCTAGGATTAACTAAAATAATTTCATTATGTCCGGGTTTAAAAAGAAACAATTGTTTTACATGCTCCAAGTATCAGGATTAAATAGATTTTTGTAATTAATTTGTGATACATTAAATGGATTATAGATTAATTATTTTGCTAGCATCATGGAGTAGCAAGTTAATAAACATTTTAAAATGACGGCATCCTAAATCCTCTTGTTACAACTCATCAAGATTTCAGTAACAGTTACACAGCTAACTAAACCCTTAATGTTACGATTTTTACATGATTTGGTAACTCAAGCTTAACACATATCAATGTGATGTAGGAATCATAAATATCACAAAAATTGTTAAATTACCTCCCCTGCCCCAGTAGTTTAAACTCTTTTAACTTATTATTAGCCATATATGCACATTAGAAAGTTAACACAGTATTAAGCATTTCAATTATCTCAAAATTCAAACTCTTTGCCTTATAATAAATTTATGAGACCAATTAAATAAAATTTTACAAAACTTGAAAAAAAAAATTAACTTAGAAATGAAGTTGAATTAAAGGATTTCAATTCACAAAATTGTCACAAGCAGGAAACATTTTATAAAGTTCAAATTTAGGTTAAAAAACTCTTAAGCTATTTATAGCTCAAGCTATTATTAAAATGTAATACATGCTAAATGTAGATTAAAAACAGATTAGTGTTTCATTTATAGATACCATAGAAATTAATATTATTATTATATAATTGAAACAGTAAATGTTGAAAAACAAAATAAAATAGTTTGAGGTTCAAGGCATTAAGCTGTTAGGTTTTACAGAAACAAAACATTCTAAGAAATTTTTTTGTAAAGTACTTTAGTTTGTATTACAAACATTTTTATACAGTACATGTTTTATTATTAGGTAAATAAAACTTAAAGCTACGTGCCGAGACATCATGTGTTGTGATACAGGTATATATTTTTACACCTAAATTTTCCATTAGTAGGCCTATGCATTAAGCTCCTTAACCCCTTTACCGTGTGTCATGAGTTAACTCGTCATATAAAATCTTGGGCTTAACCGTACATCACGAGTTAACTCGTCTTCAGATAAAAAAGTCATCTGTGTGCCGTGCGTCCCGAGTTAACTCATCTTGATATGAAAATAGCATTGGAAATCAATAACAAGGTAGAGGGAGGCTAATCTAACAGCCAGTTAAACAGCGGATGATAAAAATAGGTCATCACGTGTTTTATTTTGTCAGGACAACATAACAAATCAAATAATGAAAAAAAAAAAAACAATTACAGTTTCCAAAAAAAAAAAAATTTCCACGGTAAAGGGGTTAATTAAAAGAACAAAAAAAAATTAAGAACTGGAATAAAAAACAGTCCAAAGTAACTATAAAATATAAAAATCAACTACAAAATAAAAATCCAAAGAAAATTTTTTAAATAAAGTGCTTTTTAAAATTCATAGTTTAAAAAATTGACTTCAAACAAATGCCAGTTATATTAATATTTTAACAAAGTAAAATCACTGGAGACTAGTTTGAAAGAAAAAAATTTATCTTTAGAAATTATTCAGTAAAATTATCATTTTAAAAAATGTAATACTGATATTGATATGCCAATTGAAAAAAATGAGTTCCATTAGACTACTGTCCAATGTTTTATATCTCAATTAGAGATAAAATGAACACAAACATAAATATTTTCACAATGAATGACTTGATGTTAAAGAAGGATTCAGATAAATATGCAAAACTTGCATTTGTTTATGTAAATCTTTTGTTTACAAAATGACTTACAAAAACAGTTATTTTACCCAATAAAAACAAATTTATAAACTTTGATTTTAAAAAAAGTATAAACAATAAAACTTGTTGCATAATTTGTACCATTATGGCTTCAACACAGAAAACTCTTAAATATTATGAAAGTGAAGTTAAAGCTTAGCCCAATTTTTTTTCAAGCACTAGTCAACTAGACGCAACTGAGCCAGAACAACGCTGATTTGACTAATCAAATCAGACGGGTGGACACGCAGCTTGACAAAACACTCCGGTGTATTTAAAATGGTCTGGAACTCAGCCTGGGCCAGCATATCTTTCACTAGCTCAAAAACACGTCTGATATCAAACAATGCCAAATTTGGCCCACAGTGAGCCCAATGTGGGCAACCCTTATGATCATCAGGTGAATCAAACACGGACAATTCCAGATTTTTTTCTTCAGTCTTTTCATTTAAGCTAGAAGAATTATGCACTTTTTTATAATGCTGCATGTGTTCATTGTAACATATAATTTTTCCAGTTAAAAGACAGAAACAAAAATTATCAACAGCATCTTCATCCATACTTTGTTCACTTTTAGAATATGCAATTACTCTCTTTTTACTTTCCACACATAACTCTTCAAAAGTATCTATCATTTTTGTTTTTAGCATACAATTCATTAAATCTGTTAAACCTGAATTGCTACTTTCATCAACTTTATCGAGAAAATGTGATTTTAAATATTTATTTTCTAAAGTATTGGAGCCCGAAACAAAATTTTCTGAACCAAAATCATCTCTGGCGCCAATAGAAGCCGGAGATATTTTTTTGTTCTCAGAGATTCTATCACACAGAGATCCATCTTCATTACCCGGGAAGTTTATACACGTATTGCAAGACAACAAGGAAACAGTATCACCTCGGTTAGCATCACAGACCAGATGTGACAGTGAGGCGGGGGTGTCACTGGTACAAAACTGAGCAGTGTTTAGGACTTTGTCATGGTTACTACCAGCTAAATGGTAATCGTAAGATAAATTATTTTGGTTGCAATCAACAGAGGGGTCGTCTCCGCACTGACCAGATGGACATGTACTCTGACTGTTTACAATATCACAGTGATAGGGAGCGGTGTGGTTATTTATAAAACTGTTGGCGTGGTCTGCTGCCTTGTTTGATCCTGCAGTTCTGGACATATGGAGATCTTTGATGTACTGCTTTAAAGGTGCCAAACGATGTTCTGCTATGGTTGCTAGAAAGTTGTAGAACTCGAGGTAATCGATGCCACTGTCTGCTTTAAGAATCATCTGAAAGACAGGAACAGACTTTCAGAAAATCAAGTAATAAAATTACAATATTAAAAATAAAAATAGATTACAAACATGAAAATTGGTGTAATTAAATTTAATTTAAAAATATATACTAAATGAGTTGAATTTATCCATGACTGCATGTAACATAACAGAGCTCCAACTAGATGTGTAGGCTGATACACAGCTCCTTCTTTTTACTTATTTCACATAGAACAACAGTAAAAGTTATTATCAAGTTCAACTCTTTATTATGGCTAAGGCTTAATAGTTATTATCACTAGCTTGTGTTAAATTAGGGCATTGATATAACACTGTCAACAATTAATATCAGTTCACTTGAAAACAACAATTCTAATGCCCATGTATATGACAGGCTTAAGCCACTGCACTGTTGCTTTTAATAGTTCAAGAAGTTACAAACTAGGCTGGTGGACCAGAACTTCTTAAGGTGGACACTTAGCCACACTGTTATAACTGCTGAGTTCTATATGTGTACCACAGTTATGCAGTGAGAGGGTACAACTACCTGATCCAATACCATCTTTCCATATCACCACCATTTGATTATGTTTAGCTATGCTATAGTATATCTTGGGACACGGCGACATCAACGCTTACGAATGATTTAACAGAATGACATCGGTTACTAACTCAATTTATTGCACCATATAAATAAACATCGGACAGCCTGAACACACGATACTACAACTAGACAACCTAACTCTAACATCACACGGACAAGACTAACTTCAATCTTCTTCCCGGCAACAACGGAACTCACACTAAAACGTCACTTTCTTGTGTACAGCGTCACACACTCACTCGTTCAATATACGGCCGCACCATCAATCATGCGCACCCATAGCCCTAGTCAAACATGCATCATAACACACACCTTTCCTTGAATGTTAAATGAACTGTCTGAGATTACTTGATGGAACAGTGTGGTCAAAAGGTAGAACATACAACTACTAACCCAAAGCAAGTATGGAGTTTGGATCCTGGGAGTGAGTACAAACGAGTCCACCCAGCTTTGATGGGTACCTGACTCAGGTTGTGAAAAGTAAAAGACGCTGGGCATAGTTCTGACCACACTATCTCTTCATATGCCAAGGTAAAATAAAAAAAACAGGTGAACTCTACTTTATCTGCTCCATGGACCACCAGGTTCAAAAAGGGTAACTTTACCTTAACATAACCACTACCTGATACTCTCTCAGTGGATCTTAAATAATTTTTATCCAACAAAATTACCTGACACTGCTTGTCCCATCCATCAACCCCCCCCCTCCCCTCCCTTACTTATAGTAGACATTACCTGACACTGCTCATCCCCCCCCCATCCTAGTCAAAATTATCTGACACTGCTCATCCCATCCATCAACCCCCCCACCTCCTCATATCAGACTTCACCTGACACTGCTCATCCCCCCCACCCAACAGTCAAGATTACCTGACACTGCTCACTCCTTCCATCCTCCCCCCCCCCCCCACACACTAGTCAAGATTAAAGATTACCTGACACTGCTCACTCCTTCCATCCCCCCCCCCACACACTAGTCAAGATTAAAGATTACCTGACACTGCTCATTCCCCCCCCCCCCACCCTACAGTCAAGATTACCTGACACTGCTCACTCCTTCCATCCTCCCCCCCCCCACACACTAGTCAAGATTAAAGATTACCTGACACTGCTCATTCCCCCCCCCCCCACCCTACAGTCAAGATTACCTGACACTGCTCACTCCTTCCATCCCCCCCCCCCCCCCACACACTAGTCAAGATTAAAGATTACCTGACACTGCTCATTTCCCCCCCCCCCCCCGTCCACCCCAACAGTCAAGATTACCTGACCATGCTCATCCCCCCCCCCCCTACAGTCAAGATTACCTGACACTGCTCATTCTCCCCCCCCCACCCTACAGTCAAGATTACCTGACACTGCTCATCCCATCCATCAACCCCCTTACAGTCAGATATCTCTCTCTGAACATCGACCAGTCGACTTTTGATGAACCTCCAGGTCAGGTGAGTGCTGCAGCCATTCATCCAGTTGTGGTTGATGGAGATGGTGTCTTCCTGGTAGGTGAACAAAGTGGTATTCACATTATTACAACACTAAGGCATGGTAGGTCAAAGTTCACTCATTAAGTGCAGTTGTTAGGCTTGAAGGGATCTAAAAAAATAGGGTACAACATGTAACTATACAGATATATCAGCAATAAAGTAAGTAAAAATACTAAATGAGCACAAAGTTAGTTTAGATAGTTCATTTTAATTGGAACTTTGTTTCATAAGCAAAACTTTCCCTAGTTTTTTTTATCTTTTTAGGTTGTTTTTTTTTTGTTTAAATTAGATCTCTAGTATTATAAAAACCATATTTCCTGATGATGTTTTTACTTATAAGAGAATCAGCAAGATGGCCTCTAAATATACAACTGCATTACTGTTTTCAGCAATGTTGTTAATCCTGACAGACAGCCTTATACAGCAAAACCATCTCTAACAATCTCTCTTGAGCCTTTCAGATCACAATGGGTTAAAGAATCTCTATCACCCATGTTGTGAGACCAGTGATTTACACCAGGCTTATCCACTCTCTCCCAGTAACCTGAAGCACTTGATTTTGGATTATACAATTAGTACTCAACATCTGGTCAGATGGTAAAGCTTGTGACGGCTAACCCGAAAATCTCAGGTTTCGGATCCAGGATTCAAGTCTGTAGAACATCCCTAAGTCCACATAGCTCTGATGGGTACCTGATTCACATTCAGGGAGCAAAGGTGGCTGGACATAGTGCTGACATCACTACCTTCTGTATGTCGAGGTTATTGAAACAAACCTGCACAATTTGTCTTTGGGCTCCAACTGGAAAAGATGATAACTCAACATTCCTGACTTACCAAGTTAAACACCTGATGGTACCAGCCACTGGGTATGAAGATAACTTCCCCTGGGTTCTGGAACACTGTGATGGCACCCTCCAGCACCCTGAAGGCGTCTGGGTACTTGTCGACATCAGCCAACTCATCACTGCGCAGGTCAAATACCAACTGCCTGTGTTTGTCTTTCAGATATATTTCAGCACCTATGTGAGAGACAAAGGAAATTTAATTTTTACTTAAATTTTTTTTGACAATATGATAAGAAACCATTTGGATACAGAATATGAATAGCATTGAACTGAGAACAGGAAATTAACCCCCCCCCCCCACCTCCAAAGAAACTAGCCCCAGTAGTATGGGTAAGGACAAATCCAAGCGGAGCAAGAACTTCAGAAAAGACAGTGGGGAGGGTTAGGTCATATATTGAAAAAACTATCACAAACAAGGCATATATAATCCACTAGAGTCAAGAAAAAGAGGGAGACACATAAACACCTAGCATGGACTCCATGGAGAAGTTGAAAAAGACAGGAAAATTATTGGAAAGACTTGAAAATAAATGTAGAAAAATAGCAACAGACAAAAAAAGCATTGACCCTATGCTTCACCTGGAGTTGAAAAAAGAATCTCCCTAAAGCTATATTCATCTAGGGTGGATGGTATATATAACGGTGCTGGGGGTTAAATGACAGGGGGGTAATGTCCTAAGCCTCACCTAACTATGGTTAGAAACATAATGGATAATGAATGGGTTCAGATCTGGAGTTAAAAAAGAATCCTGGGGGAATATTTATCTAAGGTGGATCGAATAATTACTGGGGTAAGGGCTAAGTTTTATGGGGTAATGTCCTAAGCCTCATCTAACTGTGGTTAGAAACATAATGGAGAATGAATGGGTCCAGATCTGGAGTTAAATAAACCGGGAGTGATCTCCCCTAAACTTTCTCGAATATTCTTATATAACTTGAAATATAGACATGATTTTTAATTACTTAAACTTTTAAAAACAGAATAGAATCTCATAGAAAAAAGAATTGCGCACCAAGCGAACGCCAAAACAAAATGTGCATAATAGTGCGCAATATTATTAGTACTTTATAAATTTACATGTTTTTTGAGAAATCGAAAATAGCGTAAATTAGTACTTCAGGTCAACGGAAATTACTCAAAATTTGACAGAAGGTAGAGAATTAGATCTCTTACTCAAATCGCTCAAAAGTTGATCAGGATCTACGATTTTGATAAAATACTTATATATGAAATTTCATCAACCTAGGTGTAACGGTACTCAAGTTATCATGTTTACACACAGACAGGCACACACAGACATACGGACAAGATTGCAAAATTATGTTTTTCCGTATCAGTGAGGTGTAAAACGTCAAGATTTGTAAAAATCTCGTTTTTTTTTTGCTCGATTACAAGACTTTCTCTATAAGAGAAAGTAAAAAGAATCCTGGGGTAATATTCATCTAGGGTGGACTGGATCAAATAATTACAGAGGTAAGGGTTAAGTTTTAGGCGGTAATGTCTTAAACCTCATTTTACTGTGTGGTAAACATGTTGGATAATGAATGGGTGCAGACCTGGAGGAAAGAAGATCCATTTCTTGAGGCCGCAGATGTTTGCGGACCAGCTGTAAGAGTGCAGGACGTCAGCATGGAAGGGGGTCCAGGAGTTCTTTGGTCCCATGTAGACAAACCTGTAGTCGTCATGGTTACTCACATCATCCCGGACATCCCAGAATTCATTCATCCAATCAGAACAGAGGAAGGCAGGTGGAGAATATGCATTGTATGATGGGAAACATCTGAAAAATGTGTACAGTTAGATCATCCTGAATAGGTATGTAATACTTATAATAACATTTAGCATCAAACCATGTTTGAACCTTGATACTTAGACATGACACTTGGGCCCAGAAAACTGACAGCAAGCCACACATTTTTAATTGCTTAATCTAGTCTTATATTATAATCTTAATTTTTAATTACATTGTTCAGTCTAAAGACGAAACAAAGTAGTAGATAGTTGTTGAGGCCCTATGCAACCAAAGGGAATAAATAGGACTACGGTAACATAAGGACAAAATCTTACAGTAAATAAAATGAAAAATATTTTTGTGCAAAATTTAACAAAATGAACGTGTCAGAAAAAGAAAAGTACATAGAAGTATGGACACACCTGGTGAAGTGCCAGTCCTTCAGGTACAGACATTTGGCATCGCCTGGGTGACCTTGTGACCTGTGTTTCATCCAGTAAAGCAGGAAGTTTTTAACGCTCATCTCTGTCTTTGGGTGGGCACAGTACTCTTCTACATTGCAGTCTGCTATTGGGGCTGTGGCGTCACCTACAAAACAAATACATCAACGCTGTGTGGTTGAATGGTAGAGATTGCATCTACTAACAAAAAAGTCTTGAGTTCAGATCACAGGTATGTTTCTATAAGACGTCCCTGAGTTCACCCAGCTCTGATGGGTATCTGACTCATGCTAACAAAACAAAGCTGGCTGGGTATAGTTTTGACCAAATATCCTTATACATGCCAAAGTAATTGAAACAGACGTACGCTACTTCATCTGCCATGTGTCTTAGGCAGGGGGGGTTAGGGGGGTCATAACCCCCCCCCCCCCCCCCCATAGACCCCTCGGTATGAGGGGGGGTGTGCAAAATCGAAAGTATGGGGGTGGGGTGCAAAGCGAAAGTTTGAGGGGGGGGGGGGGGGTGGGGTGCAAAGCGAAAGTTTGTACCAGGGTAAAAATTGGAACCCCCCATTGAGACAATATCCTGGCTGCGCCACTGGTCTTAGGGTACAAATAGGAAAAATACCACGATGATGAGGTAAAAGGTCATTCTACCAGATTTGTGAGTAATTTATACAAGAAATGTGCACACACCAAATTTCTCCATCAGGAAGTGAAAATTTGGGCTCCCGTCTTTCAAAACCCAGTCCTTTTTACTGGACCACTGCGAGGTGGCGGACGGACCAACAATGCACAGCTGGTTCTTTAGGAAAATGTTCTGGAACAATTTCTCATAAGAGGGCAGGTGGTCAATGTAGACAGCGCCATTGTAGACAGCACTAGCGGCACCCCAGGGTTTGGATTTGAATGCGGTTTGACGAGTAATTTCTGGGACTTCCATTACCTGTGACACAAATAAAAAAACTATTTTATATCTCTTTACAAAGCTACTCAAAAAAGAGTGACTCTTTTCTGAAGGCCAAACTAATTACTTATCTTATATTTTAGTAGGCTATCTGAAGAAAGAAGTATTAATAATATGAGTTATAGATAAAAAGATTTATAAAAGTTTAAGGTATTTGCAATCTAGTTTTGAAATAGCCCTAAAATAAACTATTTCACCTTAAATAAAAGATATCTATTTACAATTAATTACCTTCAAAAGAATGACTTCTCAAAAACACTGTTTTAGCAGTTCAATATTTTATCTCCACACAATGAATAGTTTGTTCCTTTAAAACATCACTCCCCATTTCAGTAAAATACTCTGACCACGGTTCAAAACACCTTCTATGCTTATAAAACTCCTTAGCTACAAACATTCTGAAAAATAAAACAATTTAGTAGGAACATCTTAACGTAAATTTAAAGTTATATGTTCATATGTTAATTTAGTACAAATAATAGATCAACAGACAACAAATGGGACAGCATGGTTGTATGGTACTGCTAACCAGAAAGTCTAGAGTTCAGATCCATGGCTAGAGTTCATCTGAGTCTACCCAGCTCTGTTGCGTACCTGACTCACATCAGTTAAGTAAATACAGCTGGGCATATCTATGACATAAAAAAATAGTAGGCCTATACTTTTAACTTAACTTTTTAGTCTATGTAATTTTTTTTTACCTCCTTTGAAGATCAATCAGCATTTAATTTGTGGATACAAAACATTATTGTGCTGTTTCTTAAAGTTACAGGATCTTTTCAACTGAAAAGAAAAATATTAAAATATTCAGACATTTATTTATTGAAGCATCTGGCCTAAAAAGTAAATAATTTGAATAAATAGGTCTAATAGATCTAATTCTAGGCCTATTAAAATATTAATAGCCTGCAGGCCTATACTTATACTATACTATACTTAGAGTATACTATAGTCTATAGGTTGGCCTATAGAATACTATAGTATAGATCTTTATTTCTATACTATTATATATTTTACTGGGTGATATTACGGGACAGTGTGGTCTAGCGGTAGAGAGCTTGACTACTAATCCGAAAGTCTCGAGTTTGAATCCGGGTTCAAGTCAGTAGAACGTCCCTGACTGCACCCAACTCTGATGGGTACCTATTACCTAACTCACGTTAGGGAAAGTAAAGGCAGCTTGGCATAGTACTGACCACACTAGTAATTAATTAATATTTATTTTTATATAGGCCTATAGCAGCATAGCCTTATTCTCCAAGTGTCAAAAAAATCTTAGACTCTATTTCTAACTAATCTAAGATTATTACGAAGATTAATGACTAAATGAGGCATCTATAATAAATAATCCTCTATACTCTATAGATCTAGAGTCTAGGCCTATAGTTATAGATCTTCTGCGTCGTTATTTTTTAATTCTCTATGCTCAGGTTAGGGGCCCAGCAGGGGCATACCATACCCGTTTTTTTTCCCGGAGTTCTTCGCCTTTTTCAGGCTTTTTCAACAATTCCAAGTCCAAGTAAATAAGTTTTTGTTTTGCCTGTCTCAGTACAATTAGAATCTAAATTCTATATAGATCTAGATCTATTCTAAATTATTAAATCAGATATAGTCTAGATCTAGAAATCTAGATCTTTGAAATCTAGACTAGGTAGGCCTACAACAGTAACAACAATAGTTCCACATCTAGATTTACGTTTGTCAAATTGCAATGAATAAACGGAAAT
The DNA here is from genome assembly GCF_028476545.2 of Physella acuta. Lineage (NCBI taxonomy): Eukaryota > Metazoa > Mollusca > Gastropoda > Physidae > Physella > Physella acuta. Next base: position 67,645 of record NW_026732291.1, read on the forward strand.
GGATAAAATCGAAAGGAAAAGTCACGATGGAACAATAAAACTACTTAACGAAACACTGATTAAGTGCAGCGTTAGCCCATGTGAATAAAGTGCGTTATGCAAGTATAATAGTAGGAATATTTAACACGTTTAGTGCTTGATATTAACTGATTTAACATGAATCATTAGCTTAACAAAATTGGTTTGGTTGCTGCAACAAAAAATTGTCAATGTTTGATTAGACATTTGACATTTAAGTAAAGTTCCCTTACGAAGCAGACGGCCCAAAGATCAAGTGAACAGTATTTCTTTTTAATTAGGATATTTCTCGGGGGGGGGGTCGAAGCGGTGCCCTGGAGAGATGCCTGAAAGAAACTCACCTGCTTCTGCGACCTCAGCATAAATATAAAGGAATAGAGTGTTGAATATGTACAGCCGCCTTTACTTTCTCTAACGTGAGGCATGTACCCATCAGAGGTGGGTTGTATCAGGGACCATCTACGCCTCTACGGACTTCAACCCGGATTCGAACTCGAGACTTTTGGGTTATGAGTTGAATGCTCTACTATTCGACCACGCCGTCCCTTTTGAGTCATTTTGTTTGGTATTTTTTTCCGAACTTTTAGACATGATCGAGATGATCTATTCACATGGCCTACTACAATTGTCTACCAATTTGTATTTCCAGAGTTTGTTTTAGATATCACTTAGTCTGCCTCCCTCTAAGGAGATCTTAAATCCCCCCCCCCCCCCCTTCACTTATAATCCCTTCCCTCTCCCCCGAGGAAAAATATCTGAAAGAAACTCTGTTATTATCCTTCGAGGCCTAGTCATGTAATAATTATTAGCAGTAATTACTACTACGATAGCTCCGAGCTTCACATAAGTCATTTGTCGCCTATTACTAAATAGTAATTAAAAATTTAGTAACTATTGTTGGGAAAAATAAATATTAGATCTAGGTTTAAAAAAACGGCGCTCACTTAGATTCTATATTGCGTTTATTGCTCTTTGCAATTGTTACCCAGTCAATGCTAGCTTAATTTAATTTTAATATGTATCTAGATTCTAGATCTAAGAATGATGATTATTTATGTTTCTGTTGCAAACGATTACTTACTGCTTCATTTTAAGTGACTTTCTGGTAATTTTGAATGCTTGGCGTTACATGGTATGGATGTGTTAGTTTAGGAGATCTATTCTAGTGTCGTCATGTTTTGCAATAACTGTTGAATAACTCAATCCAATAACATAGACTTCTACACCGCTACACTCATTCTTATACACTAGATCTCGAGTATAGATATTCTAGATCTAAACTCTAAGGTGTAAGATAAAGTAAGTATAAAAATTAAAAAGTAAGTAGGTCTACTAAAATCTAAAAGTTAATAAGGCCAAGTTAAAAGTAGAGTTACCAGTCCATAGATCTAGTAAAGTAAGTAAGTAAAAGACTCAAGCAAGAGTACTGAAAGTTTAAAAGTAGGCCCAAGTCGCCTAACTTCTTCAAGTTTGCTGTTGTTAGCTGAGTGGTGTTAGTGTTATTGTTACTGTTAGTAACACCAGTGTTAGGTTATTTTAGTGTTACAGTTACGGTAGTGTTACCTTACTTAAAAAATACTGTGGTGGCTGTGTTAGTCCACTGTTAGTAAACTGTGTTGTGTAGGTACCATAGTTGGTCCGTAGCTCTAGATATCTAGATCTAGTCACAGTGTGAAAGTGTGAGTTCTCATCTTGTTGAGTTCTGAGTTAGAGATTTAGTCATAAGTCTAACTGACTCTAATCTAAATCTAGTCAGTACTCTAACTGAGCTGTAATGTTAGCCAAGTATGTTGTAGGCTAACTTAAACTTAGGTGTGATGTCAATGTAAAGTAGGGATAGGGGAATGGGGGTGAGAAAAGGTTAAGGCTTAAGCTGTCTACAAATGCATGCCTACATTTTTTTTGACTATCCTAGAATTAAAATAATGTAATAAACCATTAACTAATTAATTATAAAGACTTATTTCAAATTAGGTTTTAAGTTGCAATAGAAACCAATGTGGAACTGGAAAGATGTCTTACATCAGTTTCATGGCACTAAGCCCAGTTTACATTGAACCCCAAGTTGAGGATGATATAGATGGAAGTTGTACTGATGCCTGTACCAACAACGGCTGTCAAGTATGTTTGATTAGTGAATATGAAATCACTTGTTCAATCCAGCACCTTTCTAGCACCTTGGAGGAACATCTAATAAAGGTAATATGAATGTAAATTTTTTAAATTTTAATGTATGAATGTTTCAAATTGACATGTAGAATCTAGATCTAGAGCCTATTATGTTGTTATTTTATTATGCTGCTATTGAATAAAGTAACTAAAAACTCATTGAAAAAATGGCTAGTAATTGGACTGACCACATCCCAAATGAAACAGAAACAATTGAACTCTGCCACATCTGCTCATGTTATTTCTGTGGAACTTGTTTTAGTTCCGTTTAAATATGTTTTTAATGATTTATGAATATGTATTGCAAATCCTATATTCCTTAGTGTGTACACAAAATATTCATAACCTTGATGTTTTTAAAAAAAAATAATAGCGTGTTAGATTCTCCTCGTATACCTTATTGTTTCTATTAATCACAAAAAAAATGATAGCATATTAGATTCTCCTTTATATACCTCATTGTTTCTATTAATCACAAAAAATAACAATAGCATATTAGATTCTCCTTATATACCTCATTGTTTCTATTAATCACTAAGAGAAAAAATATATTTTGTTTTAGGAAGGAAAGGAATGCTCAGAACTCATAATTTCAGAGGAGAAGGTAGTTAAACAAGAAACACTAGAGGTTGCATCTAGCTTTGACACTCAGCCCCTGACATTCATTGACAACAACTTGGACAGAAACTACTTAGACTTTGTGTTTTTCACAGATAAAAAATCCTTCCGACACATAAATGACCCAGATTCCAAAGTCATGTTTATCATGAGGGGCCTGTCTGGGTCTGGTAAGTCGTCAGTTGTCAGCGTTTTGAAGTCAGCATTCCACAATGTCACTGTCTGCTCGGCTGATGATTATTTCTACACAGAGGACGGCTCTTACAATCATGATGTGAATTTGCTCCATGCGGCCCACGAAGACTGCCAGTCTAAAGCTTCACTGGCATGTTCAAAGCAAACACCCGTGGTTGTCATTGACAACACAAATGTACGCAAATGGGAGATGAAATTTTATTTTCAACTTGCTGCAACCAGTGGCTACACTGTTATTCTCGTTGAGCCAAAAACACCCTGGAAAATGGACCCTCTTGAACTGGCCAATAGGAATTCACATGGTGTGACTGCTGATATTCTTGAGAAGAAAGTGAGTATGTTTGAGAAAGTAATCCCAGGCTACTACGCCTGGTTTCCGAATGAGAAGACATCTGACTATTTGAGGCAGATTTCTGAAGATATATACACAGAGTGTTTGACAAAGCTGAAAGAATTAAAGGCAGATTTTATGAATGCTATGAATATTAATCCAGATCATATTTCAGAAGGTAAGCTAATATAATTTATGCAGATTGGAAATTTTAGTGTCTCATAATTTTAAAAATTAAATTAAAGATATTAATCTTTTTGAGTTTATGACTTCACTTAAATCTTTTTAGGTGCTTTTATATACAATTAACGTAAACAAATTTTGTGTCCCTATTTCTATAGTAATCAATATAGTGATTGACTGTGAGAGTTATTGCCCATTAAGCGGTACAGGCTTTGGGTCGGGTCTAGGACATTACTCCTCCCATGCCCACACACCCCTAACAGATTCTGAATCTGTCTGTTCTATTAAATATACAGGGTCAGTTAGTTGACTGGGTGGGGTAATGTCCTACAGGTGACCGGGGAGGGGGTAATTGACCAGGGGGAAATGTCCTGCTCACACTGGTGTTAGATGATTAAATTAATGAAATTCATAAATGCAAATTAATTAAGCTTGCATAAAAACAACATAATTTAGCATCATGATAATATAGCATAACCTAATAATAGCATTAGATATACTAGCATTCAGTGAATTTTTGTCAAAATATTTTAGAGGTATTCATTAACAAAATTACATTTTCCTACAGAGATGGCTCAGCAACTGCTGCAACGATACTATGTCCAATCAGAGAAGAAAAGGCGACTTCTCCATTGCACAGCGAAGTATTGTGGATGGGGGAAAGTGCCTGATTCTGGCAGCTATTTCAACAGACCAGATGTTCAAAACTCGTGTGGGAAAGTATTTAACCTGACTGTGACAGGGTTAATCATTACTTTAAAAACAATAGCCGCAAGAGTCTCACTCGATGGTGCTGCATTGGCACTGTTCAACAAACCAGAGGAGGATAGCTGGATAACTGAGGTTAAGGGAAACCACTCTAAACAAAATGCTGATGTTTACATCAGTGCGAGTAAAAGAAAGCTGAAGAAATTAACAAAGCCATCTAAGCTAGAAAAGGAGCTGAAAAAATTTGAACAGACCACAGCAGGGAGGAAGAAAAGTAAACAAAGAAAGCAGAAAGGGGGTTTCAAAAATGCCAATAAAACAGAAAAAACAGTACAGGATGTTGAGGAAAATAAAAATAATAATTTCGCAGACCAGGGTCTAGTGTCACCTCATGAACAAGATCAGCTTGGAGGTGATATGAGGGACCAGTCTTCATTTCTACAAGACCAGTTCCCCCACTGTAGAATCACAGGCAAGGGACGCAGTGCTCATTTCACAGTAAAAACTGCCTCAGGAGTTGAGTCTAAGCAAACCAATTTTGACATTTTGAAAGCTTGCGACCTTGAATGCTCACTTAACTCTGAACAGCCTTTGGTAGTTCCGGTTACACAGGGTGTGGCTTGTTACTATGGTAACGGGATGTGTTGTGTATATTTTACCAAGCCCCTTAAGGTGCAGTGTTTGTATTCAGGCTATTATTGATTACCTAAATCAAATGTGTATTTAAAAATGTAATTATTTTTTAAAATTATTAAATGCTAATTACTGTTTAAATTTGGTTTTGAAATTCAAAATGCAATGTGATACTGTGATATTATTAAATTTAAGATATTTAATGTCTCCTTCTGTATGATTCTGAATGTTGGGAAACAACCTATGCAATAAAGAATAAAGAAGAAGCTTTCCAAAACAAGTGTTGGACCAAATATTAAGAATCTGCATGCCAAATACCATCTCAAATGAGGTGTTTAAACAGAAAATTGAGATGGTTTGGTCATGTACTCAGAATCAGAATAATTTATTAGCTAACTGTTCTTAGATAGATGCCATAGGGCTAGAGTAAAGGCTAAAAGAAACATGGAAAAGATGAATGGAGAAAGGGTTAAAAGTGTGAAGCCTAATATTCCAACAGATAGAGGCTACAGCTAGAGACAAGATGAAATGGCATTCACTTAATGATATTTTGTGTGTGAAAGGGTTTTGAGAGAGGATGATAATGTTGTTAGGGGAGAGTGCGTGAGTGAGTTGAGTTTACCCTTGAGTATTGTTAACCCCGGTGTGTTATGTACTGATATCCAAAGGTCGAATGCAGTATAAAAGCTGGAGTGAATGGTTGTAAGGGGTTAGTTGGTAGCGGTTAGGGCGAGGCTGTGATGTGAAAAATTGAGTCCAAATAAAAGTATTGAAGATAACCACGAATCATTTCCTGAGTTGAACCAAACCCGGACGTAATAAATGTCTTCCATCTCCTGGTATCTGTAGTAAGGGGCATTGTACTCCACACCTCGCTAAACACCAACCCACATTTCACAGGCAGGATGGGATTGGTACGAGTCAAGCACCACTCATGTAACCCTAACTCCACTGCTAGACCTGTTATTAGTTTAGTTAAGACAGGGCATTATAGTGGTCAAGTTTCATGTGAGCTAAGCTTGTCAACACTACCATACATGTCTGCAGTATCTCAGGGGACAATACAATTTTTTATCAAACCTTTTTACTTAGTCTTTCTTCTATTATACTTTTTACATTTTTATATCATATTTTTTTACACATATTAATATTCGGGTGTCAAATTTTTGTTTTGATGTTGGGTGTGTATTTTTATGTTTTTCAGTAAATGTATTTTTTCTTCAAATGTTAAATCTTCTTCTAAATTATATATGCAAACTATTAACTATTATTGTAAAAATCAGATTTTAAATTGCCCTAAATGTTTATAGTTAAAATTTTTAAAATGCATATTTCTTGTTCTCTACACATTTGGTAATGTTTGTTCTGGTACTTTGTGTTTAATGCAGCCTTTAAGATCCTGTTTATGTGCTAATGATTTTCTTTTCACTGTGAAAATAAAACTTTTATTATAATATTGCTGTTATCTTTTGTGCAACTTAAGTAGACATGTAATTTTTAAAAAAGTGAGAACTCAATGAACATTTTAACACTTTATTTAAATATCTCATGAGTCATTCATTAATGGAAGAACATTTTATACACAAGTATTTGCGAACAATTTTGATAAACATTTTTACCAAGGTAGTGGGGGAGAAACAGAACAAAACTTGAAGTGGTTTGTTTATTTTTAACAACAGTATTTAGTAACTGAATCTAAGGGTAGAAACAGTTTTCAGTAGAGCAACATTCAGTATTAAATGCTATGAGAGATTTGGCACAGCACCAAAGCATTAAATGGGGAAGACAGATTTAAAGCAAAATAGTTTAGTAGTAGCCTGTTGATATGTCTCCAGGCCAATACATTTTCATTGAATGGGGGGTTTAATTAGCATGATCTAAAAATAATTTAAATTATTTAATGGATCAAAAGTAATTGTTCCACAAGCTGAAAGTCAAGAGCAGTCACTCCAGTCTAAAGCTTTGAAATGGATCACAAGGTTCTATAATTTATTATAGTTTGCTATGCATTCTTATTTTTAACTGAATCCATTTGATTTACATTTAAAAATTACCCTGATTATAAAAAAAATAGGTGTTAAGAAACAATAGGGATACACATTTTTTACATGTAGTAATTAGTATTTTAAAATCAAAACCACCAACAAAAAAAAAGATGATGATGGATAAATAATTATACAAGAAACCAGTGTGTATAAATAAACGGTAAATTTAAGGACAGTAGAAACATGTATATCTAGAGTATTTTTGGGTTAGTTTAGCAAGTATAAATATGCCATACAATATACACTTATGATACATAGAGAAGCAAAAATACTAAAACATAATGTGACTAGTGACTTTTCACTGTCTGATACAACTGGCCAAAAAATTAACTGTTCCTTTCTGAAATCTTGGAATGTTAGAACTATTACATCTCAGACATTACACCACAACTGAAATCAGATTACATCACCAGATTAAGATACTAAGTACTTTATGGAACAACAGATGGTTTAAAGAAGGCTTACACTTTATGCTTCTCCTTATCAAAATCACTAGTTAAACATGGATGGTGTTCAGATAACCTCAAAAAGATACAAATACATTTTAAAATGTCACAAAATATTCTAAGCCCAATACTTAAGAAAACATGTCTAGTGTAGGGAAATATACTTAACAGCTGAATTACACCTTCTTGTCCAATTTTTTATATTTATATTGTTTTTTTTTTGAGGTTATAAATAACATTTTTGCCTGATGCATCTATTCCAAAGGGCTTTCTAAATTTTAACACATTACAAAAATGAAAAAGAAAATAAATAATATTGCAGCGTGATAAGAAAAGAATCTTCTATGTATACTGAATCAAATTAAAATAAACATTAAATACAAATATTGTAGGTCTTAAGTTTTATAACAGTTATAGTGGCAAGTTTATTCAGCTTAAGATTTACAGATGAGAAATGTTTTCCCATGGAGTAGAACCAACTAAATTTAAATTCTCTTCTTGAATGAAAAATACCTTAAAATTTAAAATAAATATAAAAACAAAACAAGTATAGAATCTAACTAAGACTACATAACTATTAACAAAAATTCTCCAATGTGACCACTCAACAACCCATAATAATGCTGCACATTTTGTTTAACTTTTAAAGTAAAATGTACAAAAAAGCAGTGCATGTGAGAGGGAAGGGAAAAATTGAACTCTGAGAGCCATCAATGAGTTAAAAGTTGAATTAAAAAAAATAACTTTTAATGAGTTTTCGACTTGATAATAAAAAAAAATCCTCTGTTATTATAAATGTGCTACATACATTAACAATGAAAAACAAAACTGAACAGATTGAAGAAAATTTTTCATTACTTTATTTTTAGTTAAGTGCATGTTACAAACTAAAGACAGACATGTTTAACATGAAAGAAAAAATGAAACCAAGAATTATTTCAAAGATAAACTGGCAATTTAAAACATTAACATTGATGTAAATGAAAATGTGACTTCAGTAAAGAACCAGTCAGAAGAATGTGTATTGATCAAGGTGAGATGTCACACAAGTATTTGAAAACCAAAGTTAAAACTAGCTGCATACTTAGCACTTAAAATTTCTCATTTGAAAAACTAAAAAATTACGGCTTTAATGTTTAAAGGTACGGGTTTTAATTTAAAGATTAATATTGGACTTTCAAGTATATTAGAAATTTTTATATTTTTTTTTGGTATGTTTTCTTATCTTGTTTATCTGGCATTTATAAGATTCAGTGTATGTAATTTTTAGCAACATGAGTTGTTTCCCTTACTTTACATTCAAGTACAAATTAAAATATCCAGAGTGACAGGCAAAACAAGCCAGTAAAATAAACGTTAAAAAGCAGAAAAGTTGTACTTGATCTATAAACAAATTAGTACGCATCTACAATTTCTATATTCTAGAACATCTGGTTGCCTCAGAGACAGCAAAAAAAAAAAAGGGGGGGGGGGGGGGGAAATTTTTCACTTAAATATATATCATCAACTAGTAAAAACCAACTTTTGTTTAAATTCAATAGGAAGTTTTAGTTTACATTCTTAAATAAATTTATACTGACCACTTACAAGCTCGTTATAGTATTGTATTACTGGCAATCAGCGCATATAAAAAAGTAAACTAGACTGGGGCTAGTGTAAAAACATGCTGCACTTCTCTTTATTTATTTCAAATGACCAGTAGGTAAGCATAAAAGTCTTGCCTTTCACAGAAAATTGGCAACAAAAAATTAATTTTTCTGGCAAGAAAATTATGGCACATGTGACAACTTCCTTAACATGACACATTTACTTTTGGACAAACAGTTGATACATTTTAGATGCAAATAAATGAATAAACTCAATACTACATTAAAAAAAATATCCAAATTTTGATTGATAATTTTAAGACCAACAAGACAAGGTATCCATGCTATCCATGGGATAACTTGTTCAATTATTATCTTTCATCAAACAAACTTAGTGCAACATAAGATGTGATTATATATTTGAAATACCTTAATGCCAGTATTTTGTTATTAACTCAGCTATTGTAACAGATAACAAAGGCTGTAGTCTGTTAACGATTCTGCAGCAATAGTATTATCATTTTTTTTTAGCAACAATATTATCTCTTTTTAGCAATAGTATTATCTTTTTTCCAGCAATAAAGTTATTACTATTTTTAGCAGCGCATTATCTCTTTAATTTTTTAGCAACAGTATTTCTGTTTTCTATCTAACTGTATTAGTAGTTACTCTGCTATATTCTAGCAAGCACATGAATTTGAACAATATAGTTTCGGTAATATATTATGTGCAACAGCTACAGTGCTAAGTTATCAAAGATACAACACAGCTTTTGTTGACATTATACCTGATTATCTTAAGCTCTAACCATAGTTATGTTACTTTGAAAGTGAGCTACTGCATATTAAAATATATTTAATTAAAATTATTTTCTTGTGTTAAAAGTTCTACCTACCAAAGTGAATACATCAACTGGGATTAAAAAAAAACATTTTAAATATACTCTGAGCCTCAATAACAACTTTAGTTTAGCTCAAACTCCCAGATTAATCAACTTCTATTAATAAAGCAACAATCCACAATGGTTAATTGAACATGAAGTCAAAAGGATAAAAATATTTTACTGCTAAAACTGTAAAAACCTAATAAGGCATAATTTATAAACTCAACCTCCTTTTGAAAAGTAAATTTGTGTACATCAGGACCTCAATGTTTCAACACACGATGATGAAAGAGAATCTAATTTTTATGCATTATTTCAGGTGGATAAAAATACATCAACATTTTAAAACCAAAAAATATAAATGTCACTAAAAAAAAATTTAAAAAAAAAAAGCATGTATACATTTCATAAAACCAATATAGTTTTCTCACAAAGCATTTTGTATTTAGAAATGGTTTTAAAAAGTCAGAGATGGTGCCTGAAAAAATGTGATCAGGTGCTTGTTGTAGATTACTGTCAACTCTCCCCTACACACCATCAATGTTTATCCATCCTTTATCACAAGATGTGTTTCATCCTTGCACTGTGTAGTACCAGTACAAAATGATGTTTCAATGATTGTAGTTAAAAGCTACTGATGTTGATTTTTGTTACCGTATGAGACAATAAGCTCTGATGAAGTACTTTTGGATTCAACAGCTCTAGCTTAATGTAAAGAACCAGAGTAAAATCTTCATTGCCTTCACTACCTCAAGGAACATCCACAATTTCAAACAACTCCACAACCATGATCAACTTTCCGTGAATGAACTCGTCCACAACATAAACATAATTTTCTGCTCCCCTAACTTTTCCACTGTCAAGAAACTCATCATCAACTAATCCCCTACCATAATGAGCTCACATCTAAATGAACTAATCAGGAGCACAATGAACATGATGAGCTAGCTATCTCTCTCCCTATCCTTAACACTTGCAGCCTGAAGCTTTGTTTTCCTCATCATTTGAAAGTCTGACCCCCTGACTTGGCGCAAGTCCTCCAGAAGATTTTAAAACCATTTTGTGAGCTGAAAGGCAGAGAAAACAAAGTTACACCAAAAAAAATGTATTGAATTCCATAACCCTTAATTAACAGTCCTATGCAGCCAAATGGGCTAGAGATTTTTCTTATGTAGAACAGTCCTGTGTGCCCAAAAACAAGTTCTGTCTATGATATTTTTTTTCACTATTAAGTTTGGTGCTACTTTTTAATGAAAATGTTTATGCATGGTAATTTAAAGTAATGCACAAAAATCTGCATCCATTTTTCTTTGCGAAGTAATTTTTGTTTCAATTTTTAAATGCACATGGTTTTTAATTAATTATTCTTAGCAATTTTTTAAAAGTTATTTTCCTTCAGACAGCCAGGGAAAAAATCCTGAGTCCGGACTGTAAAGGGTTAATAATGTTGTCTTTATTTATGGAAAAATTTTTATTTTTGTTAAAAATCCATATGGATAAAAAAAATTAAGAAAGAATATTGTTAAGTACATCAACAAGATGGTCATTAGGGGAGAGAGGTTTAGTTCAACTTTAGAAATATGATATTTATTTTTATTATTTAAGCACCAAAACAGTTGAAGAATTTTTTGCTTTAGAATAATGGTTGAGTGGAACTAAATACTTTACCACCGCATTTTGTGGTGGGGCTGCAGCTTTTTGTGACTGTTGTTTGTGGGGGTAAAAGTTTGCTAAAAAGTGAGACGCCGGTTATGACCCCTTTGAAAAGAACATGTTTTTTTTCTTACCTATCATCATGAACATTTCATTGACTGCTAGACCAGTCTTTGCTGAAGCTTCTGCAAAAATCAACCCATTCTCTTCTGCAAATGCTCTAGCATCCTGTTGTAAACACAGAGAATGAATGTATGTAGCACTAAGAATGAGATAATGACACAAAGTGAACCATGCAAATGTCTTAAGAGTGAGGTTAAGTATAATTCACTAAGAAAAAGACGATAAGTACACTAAATATACCAAACAACTGTATAATACACTCTGTTTTAAACACTATATATTTAAATCAATCAAATTTTACATGGTTGAACTTAAAATGTTTATCTATTATCTAATAAGCTTAATTCAAGTTATGTAGAAATATTTCCTATTTGAACTTTTACTCCAACTTATACTTATCTATATATATAATTCTCTTCTGGGATCAGTTAGAAAACAAGCTGCAAGCGCGCCTTTGCAGTCCCCTCTCTTCCTCTATATCAATATCACAACCACCCCCACCCCACCCCCACATTGTCTGGTGAGTTGTGTTCACTCTGTTACATTTTACAATCACAGAGATGGGTTTGGTGACGGCTATTAGGGGCAGATAATTTAGTTTGAAACGATTTTAAACTTAGAGGAGGTAACTAAGAGGAGGCTGCTTTCACGTGGGGGGGGGGGGGGGGGGTAGTGTTTTTAAGCAAATATTTTCAATGGCAGCATTGGTACTGTCGAATTCACAAATTATAAATTACTGAAAAGTAGAAAAAAAAACAACTAAATAGCGGCGTATGATACGCAGCGGGTCGGCTCGTATTTTTTATTTTGCAAATGCTCATACTAAAACTTATGCTTGAAATTGCATTTATTTAAAGACTATTTTTCTTTACTTTAACATATGCCTGAAAATTTGTTTATATAAGCAACATTTATATTTAAACTTTTGCTGAAAAATGTTTTTTTTTAAATGTTTATATTTAAATTTTATGGTTATTTTTTAATGCTTATCTGCTTTTTAAAATTAAATGTGTTTGTCTAAATATCTTTGTGAAATAAAGGACATAAAATATAAGCTATATCAAGCTTTTGCCTCAAGCTTAAAATTATTTTAACTTAACATTACTTATATAATTATTATTTCATATTTAAATACTAATAGTTTAAATAACATTCTTGAGAGATTGCAGTTACTCTTATATACAAGACTTTATTCTAAAGCATTGGATGTAGAGTAAGGCAGCAGAAGCTGGTAACAAACCTCTGTAGGTACAGCACGATGTTCGGCAGCTAGGTCTGCTTTATTGCCTGCCAACACAATCACAATGTTGCCAGTGGCCTGCTGTCTCAGTTCTCTCACCCACGCGATGGCTTTGTTAAATGTGTTCTATACAGAAGGATAAATGCTTTGTTAAATGTGTTCTATACAGAAGGATAAATGCTTTGTTAAATGTGTTCTAAACAAAGAGATAAATGCTTTGTTAAATGTGTTCTATACAGAAGGATAAATGCTTTGTTAAATGTGTTCTATACAGAAGGATAAATGCTTTGTTAAATGTGTTCTATACGGAAGGATAATTGCTTTGTTAAATGTGCTCTATAGAGAGAGATAAGTGCTTTGTTAAAGGTGTTCTATACAGAGAGATAAGTGCTTTGTTAAATGTGTTCTATACAGAAGGATAAATGCTTTGTTAAATGTGTTCTAAACAGATTGATAAATGCTTTGTTAAATATGTTCAAAACAGAAATGCCTTGTTAAATGAGTGATAAGTAAAATGTATAACATTTACATGACATGTTTATTCACATTTATGGGGGCAGGCACTGGTCTAAACAAAATTTTAAGTACTCATTGGGAAACAATTATTTCACTACAGCTTTTTAAGGTACATCTGTATATGTTTCCATAACAAATATTTGGTGGGAAAATCTTTAAAAATTAAACTAATTTTTGTGAATTTTCAAATTTTGGGGAATTTTGAGGTCTTAAATTTAGTGTTTTTAATGGATCCACAATTTGAAAATTCATATTAAATTAGTTTGAAGATCTGCATTTAAAATTTTAGTACTCCAAATATGGTAAAAGATTATGAATTCTTTGTTTATTGGGCTTAAAATCCTACAAATAGGTTAATTTTTTAGGATGACCTTCATTGTCATAGTTACCAAGATTTTCCTACCAATTTTTTTAATGGAAACGTTTGGATGTACCTTAAAAAAACTGTAGAGAAAAAATTGTTTGCTCTATACCAGCGGTCTCCAAACTTTTCAGCTCGAGGGCCGCATCAGCTATCAAATATCAGTTCGAGGGCCAGAGTTTCTTTAAGGCATCTCTTCGGGGTGGTAGCGCCCCCCCCCCCCCCCGAAGAACGTCTACGCCCCCCCCCCCCCAAGCAAAATATAATTTATATAGAAATATATACACATTTTAAGTGTCTACTCCTTCCTTCCTCCCTCCCCCCCCCCAAGTAAAAAGTCTGTAAGAAACACTTTCGGGGGTCGACAACTCACTCGAGGTCCAAGTTTGCTCTGTTCTCAAATTATTCTTAACGTATTTCATTCTCGAAAATGTTTATTCACACAGGTATGTTGTTCCAAAATTTAAAAAGGTACTTTTAAGCAAAAGTTTTAATATTAGGCAAGTCTTCCTTGTGCAAAAACTTATGAAAACCCATCCGCTCTTTTTTGAACGTGTCTCTAAGGAAGTTATTTTCTTGCAATTCAATGACCTCCCGCTGCAGTTCATCTTTGCAACTGGCCACATTTGTCTCAAATGGGTTTTGAAGCAGTCGCACTTCTTCTGCCTTTAAATCCAAGTAAGAGAACCGCTACTGAAACTGCAGCTGGGGGTCTTTGATGATCTCGCATGCAAATGATGTGGAGAACTCAGTGGTTTTGCTTCAGCCGTTAAGACCTTGCACTGCTGAGAGTGCGTCAAGTTGTTGGCTTGTACTAACTTATTTAAAACATGACAAGTTGGATCTGAACGCCTTTAGGTGGGTGTATAGATCAGAGACTAGATTTCCCTCTCTTGCCGTTTTAGATTCAGAAAACTTAAATGACTAGTTATGTCTGCAGCAGACTTAACTTAAATGCTCTTCTCAGAACTTTCTCGCAAAATTAGCAATCTTACTGATGTGAAATATGATAAATCTTGCAATTTTGTGTTTGTCTCTGAACTATCTATGGTAAGATATTCTCTCCGGTAACAGTGTCATACATTATATGTAGGGAAGCCAGCGCTTGTGTTATGTTCATGTCTTCATCCACACCTCTAATGAACAAAAGCAGTTTAGAGGTGGAACAGCTGTCCAGCGACTCATCCATTGCAAATGAAAAATGGCGAAGCTTGCTTGCATTTTTCGCTATTTGAGTCACGATGTTTTCACCAATGTCTGCAACACGGCGGGCAATGGTATATGCATCTTAAGCTACATTTTCAAATAGTTTTGAATTTTCTGTGCAAAGTTCCTCAGTCACCTCTAACAAACATTTATTCAGTGGACAAAAAGATCGTCGCGGGCCGGATAAAATGACCTGGCGGGCCGCAGTTTGGAGACCCCTGCTCTATACAATTGAAACAATTTTTTTTTTTAACCGGAGCCTACCCATTTAATGACAATAAGACTCAAACATTATTATTAAAAATAAAAACCACTTTATTTAAGGTCTTAACACCTAGTATAAATAAGGTCTATAGGGAGGCTACTCTAATCAAACCAATTTGCTTTTGTCAAAATTTTTAATTAAAACTGTTTTGTTCTTACATAATAAGGCTATAAAATACGAGCCGACCTGCAGTGTATCATACGCCGCTATTTAGTTGTTTTTTCTACTTTTCAATAATTCATAATTTGTGAATTCGACAGTACCAATGCTGCCACTGAAAATATTTGCTCATGAAAGCAGCCTCCTCTTAGTTACCTCCTCTAAGTTTAAAATAGTTTCAAACTAAATTATCTGCCCCTAATAGCCGTCACCAAACCCGGCTTACATTTAGCGTGAACCACAGCTCACCAGACCATGTGAGGGGGGGGGGGGGGGGGGGGGTAGCTTGATTTCTAACGTCTCCCAGAAGAGAATTATATATATATAGAAGATAAGTATTGAATCTTTACTAAGCTTGTATAAGAACCTTACCAAATTATTAATATCATAAACAACAATGGCTGCCTGAGCCCCCCTGTAGTACATGGGTGCTAACGTGTGGTACCTCTCCTGCCCGGCTGTGTCCCAGATGTCAAACTTCAGATTCTGGCCCTGAGCCTGAACAGTCTGGGTTAAAAACGCAGCTGCAAAAAAATAAATACACATTAAAATAACAAATATAAAACACACTTTAATCATACAAACTTGTAATCAAAACACACTTTTTAAATAATTTCCTCTAACAAAAACAATTGTTAATTTACATGAAAAAACCTATTCATATGCACATTTGTAGCAGGTAAGAGATGGCATTTTAGTAAACCAATTATGCTAAAATAGTTAAATTAGAAAATAATCAATAGAAATTATGAAAATAATAACTAATAATAACAAAGATGTTTAAAAGCAATGGTGGGCTAAACAAATGGCTAAACCAATCAACATAAATTAATATTTAAACAGATAAAAATGTCAGGGAATTAAAAAAAAAATTTACTCTGTTAAAATCATTCCAAGTTTGATAAATAACATATTTGTATAAAGAAAATTTAAATTCAACAACATACTAATATCATATGATTCATACCTCCAACTGTAGCCTCACTGTGTTCCGGGAACTGCCCGCGGACAAACCTAAGGGCAATACTGGACTTGCCGACACCCTGGTCCCCTAGCAGCACCAGCTTAGCCTGCTGTATTCTGGCACCAGCAGCAGGCCCTGACCTTGGCCCAGTGTTACGTCTAGCAGTGCTCATTGTATACAAGTTTAATAACGTCCACAGTAACAGAACACCTTCAGGTGGCGAGGAAACTTCTGTAGGTACGACTGACTGGCTGGAACCTTAAAGTATGTGATCCCTCCTATTACATGTGTCATATGCCATCATGGAAATCTGAAAAAAAACACACTCCTGAATAAAAGTTTTAAAATAATATAAAACATAAACATAGAGAATTGTCGTTAAACAAAAGACACAGGTTTTCAAACCTTTGTCAAACCTGTGTTGTTTTATATGTATTTAAATAATAATCAATGAATAAACTTGTTATATTTTACAACCAGTAACAGCTCAACTAAGAAAAAGTAAAATAGCACGATATGGATGATAAACAAAATAGGTCAGAAATAAACTGAAATTATTATTAAAATAAAGAGGGAGACAGATCTATATTAAAACTCAAAACATATTTTTTTAAATATTACCAAACACTTTTTAGAATAACAACACTCTCAAATATTACAAGATAACACTAAACTAGCTTCATTAACCTATGACCTATAATGACCTATCCTAATGCATTCCAATCATAGCTGACCTTCTTTAGTGATTTCATTAGTAACATGTTAGGGTAAATCTCTAAAATCAGGCATCTTCATGTAAATCAGGCTGACAAAAAAACAAAACAAATAAGCCTGAATGTGTTTAATCATTTAAAAAAATATTTCTAATTCCTTGTTTTCATTACAGCATACAACTGCATTGATTTCATAGAAAACCTAAGATCAAATGTGCACACAACTACTTAAAACTGTGTGAAAGCTTACCACTTAAAACTTACTGTGGTCAACATCACACCATTTCAGCAATAAAAAAAATATATCCACACTTGAAATTAAAAAACAAGGTTTGAACTTCCTTTTAAAAATAACACACAGACTGAATGGGAACATCACAAGCCAACAGGATGCTACAAATACAAACAACTGATTGTTACTAAACTTTATCAAACCAGGCTTGTCAGTTTCATACCCTTGACCCTGTGCTTGTATTTCTTAGATAAGCTTAACATTATCACCCCACAGTTAAGACAAGCATCCAGTACCTGGTATCCCCCCCCCTTATTTCATACAAGCAAGACACCACATTAGTATCTAACTGATCTGTAGAGTAACCAAGTTTAATCAGTTGGTTGTAGACAGACAAACATGATAACCAGGGGATTGAATTGTACCATACCACCACTTGGCCTTTAGCCAGACAGTCCTACCAACTCAGCCACTCAATCATCAAGACACAACTCACTTCTTGAGCACATGGTGCAATTACAATGATCAAATGGGACCAGGGGATGTTGAAATAAAAAATATAGCTTTAAATAGTTACTTCACAATTATTTATGCAGAGATAACTAACAGCTTTAAGCCAAAACTACATTGTCTTATTCATCTATAAGTATCTAATATTAAATTTAAGAATATTAGAAAATAAAGCAAAAATGTATGTCTTTATACTATAAGTAAGTAAAAGCATTATTTTTTAAATTCGAAAGATTCATTAGTTCCAGGTGTTATCATGTGTTAGACACAACACAAATGGGTTTCCCATAAATTATGTCATTATGTCACACTACTAGAGAAGCAGGGGGGGGGGGGGGGATTCAGAATTTTGTGACTAGAAGATCACATCATTAACTGTTACTGTGATTTAAATAAACAAAATTTTTTTCATCAGTTTTTAACTTTAAAAGATTAAGTCAATTTAAAAAGATTAAATTAATGCCACATTATATTTCTTAATTTCTTAACCCCACCTCCACTCTCATAGGACACACTGACAACTGGGTTAATTTTATATGTGAGACTGTAAGTAGTGTGACTCTCATCGTACAGACTGTATTAGTGTATATTATTATAAAATTATATGACTGCTGTGTATACATGCAGTCATTGTAGAAAAATGTAGTATTGTGGGCTAGTGTAATCAGTACCATGAGTAATCTGTTTCGGTATAGGCCTTCTGTTATTCTATAATATAAGATCTGGTAGACTAAAGGTGTTTACAATCCTAGCCCTACTCTAGTCTAGATGAGTGATTCTTAACCTGGGTTCAATCAAACCATAGGAATTTGGTGAATCAGTCTCAGGGGTTCTGAAGAGGTCATGACACAAACCCGATTCATATGATTTACTATCTAATTTTGTCATTGTGGACAACAGAAGTAATGGTCGTGGCTGTTGACAGTTCAAAAAAAAAACAATGCAAGCACAACGGCAAGACATAGTAATAAAGTGCACCAGAGCAAAATAACACCATCTGTGTCATATTTCTATATCAATTTATCATGGAACCCTTGATATCACAAAACACGAACGATATCAACACAACCTAAACAGGTGCGTTTTGATCGCATGCTGGAACAAACATACATTTTATTTCTATAACGCTGCCCAGTAGTCGACTTGGGATTGTCTTGATGGTACGTCAAGTTGGTAATTTCTTTCTTAATACTTTAGTCCCTTCATACTATTTATGACAACCATAAAATAAAATAGTCGGACAAAAAAGTACAATACATATTGACATGTATAACTGAACTTGATAGGAATCAGCATCTCCATGTGTTAATTAAAGCTATCTAAATTTATAGATTAAGCAATGTGCATTTGGATTTGTACACATTTTCTTTCATAATTTTTAAATTGAAAACATGGCCTTACAGTCTTACAGTATGTCAGCCTTTAGGGTTGTAGATGTCAGCCTTATGATCTGTCAGCCTTTTAGATGTCGACATTTTTTCCTGTCTGTCTTTTGTCCAGATTCTGTCAAACAGTACACTACAAGATACGTACTTTTTTAATATCACATTTTTACGTATGAACAGTAAATCTGAGGTAAGTAATCTGAGGTAAGGTGTCTAATACTCTTTTATCTCAGGGCATGGAGATTTGAGACCAGTACCGAAAAGTGGTACCTCAGGTTCAAATGGTTAAGAAGGGTTCTGTGAATGTGCATATTAAACTGGTGGGTTTTTATTTTAGTGTCATAACAACTCAAAAGGTTAAGAACCACTGTAGTGTTTTAGCTAGCAGTGCTATTAATAAAATTATTAAATATTTAGAATCTAATATTATATTAAGTAAGATCTAGAATCTAGTGATAGTATGTAGCCTACTGATCTTTAGTCTTTAATTTTAATTAATATTAATTATAATAATTAAACTTTAAACTCAATAAACTCACTGACTTAAAACCTGATACTTGAGGACTTTGAGGGGACTCAGAGAGTACTAAGACAAGACTAAAAGTCAGACTAAGAAATTCAGACTTAATTTAGAAGAGACAACAGTTGTGAGTCATGAATGTAAGATTCTTACTAAGAAGACGTCTGTAATCTCTCTTTACTCTTAAGTTTTACACGATTTGATTAGGCCTAGAGTCTAGATTCTACAGTCAGTGATACACACTCCGTCTGAAGTCTGAGCGTCTCTCAGCTCTGAACTGAAATCTGAACTGATGAACTCGACTCGGTCTCAGAAAGAGATTTTAACTCTAAAAAGTTTAAAACAGTAGATCTAACTCTAAATAGATCTAGATCTAGAATAATCTATTAACATAAAACTCGTAATACCATTATTTTAAATTAGAATGATCTCATTCTGTATGATAATGTGCGCGTTGAAATCAATCATAAACAGTTTGATTAATAAAACGTATTTTTTTAGTGGGTTGTGTTTTCCTCTTGTTTATTTTCACCTCACTACTTCCGCTCTGTTAACTTCCCTTGTATTGTGGGAAAACTCTACTAGCCTACATAGGCCTACTTTATTTATAGATAGATTTAGGCTACATAACGACAAAACTCGGCCGGTGACAGGCCAGGTCCCTAGAGATCTACATCTAGAGCTATAAGTAGATCTAGTCCAAGTCTAGATCTAGATCTACATCTATCTATGACTAGATCAGATCTAGATCTAGATCTAGATCATAATATAAAATCTCGCTAATCTAGAGTAGATGTCAGATGTTCAATGTAGATTGTAGATCTAGTAGATCTAGAATCTAGATCTAGATCTAGTTAATAAGTTATGACTCATTTATTTATAAACTAACAGATTAGTCTGAGATTAGGTCCATTCTCTAGAAATCTAGAATAGAAATCTCGTATTTAAACTGCCGACATCTAGAATCTAGAAACCTAGACTTAGATTGTCTTAGATCTAGAAATCTAGATTCTAGTCCTAGATTATTTTATTATTTAGAATCTTGAAAGTTTTGCATCAAGAATAGGTAGATTCTATACAATCTAGAATAGATCGGAAAAATACACCGTTAAACTCAAGCTTTCAACTACCAAAGAAAATTACATAGGCCTAAGAAATAAAATATTCAATCTAGACTAGATCTAGGCCTATGATAAAAGCTATGAGTAAGTCTTGATTCTAGAATCTAGATCTATCTTCTATTGCAGTTACGCGTCGGTTAGGTGCTAGGTTCTGTCACAATTAAACAAGTCCCCGTAGCGCAGTGGATAGCGCGCTGGACTTCTAATCCAGAGGTCGCGGGTTCGAGTCCCGCCGGGGATGTGGACAACTTTTTTTTCTCCAATTTTTAAATCTTTATCATTTAGATTAGATAACAAAACAACAGCATACACTTCAGAATAAAAAGTTTTGTCTAATAGAATCTAAGAAATCAAACGTCTTAATTAAATCACTGCGGATGTATTACTATAGTTGGGAGTTCTAATTTGTTTTGAAGATAATTGGTTTTTGGGTGGGTTTCAATGTGTAATGTGTACAATGCTGCTTTGATGTGCTATAAACAAAAAGTAGTAATAAAAAGTAGTAAATAAAGTTCTATGTGTATGTCTATCTGTGACTAGATCTTTAAAATGTACGTGTTTTAATTTCAGTAGTGCAGTCTCATAAACAACAATGCTACCTAAAAACTAATCCAATGATCGCGGGTCAAATCCCACCGGGAATGTGCCCATTTTGTTTACTTTTTATTCTAAAAAATTAAGCGGGAGTGATCTTCTTTGAACTTTATCGTACATCCATTAACGGACAAGGATAATGTTTTTTTTTTCTTTTTTACTTTCTCGTATATACGAAATATAGAGAAAGTTATGTAATCGTGCAAAAAAAAAATCCAGATTTTTACACCTCCCTGAGTCGGAAAAACATTGTTTTGCAATCTTGTCCGTGTGTGTATGTGTGTGTGTGTGTGTGTAAACACGATAACTTGAGAACCGTTACATATATAAGTATTATATCAAAATCGTAGATCCGTATCAACTTTTGAGCGATTTCCGATAATCGGAAGTGGAACTTTTTCTACTTTGAATTTTTCAAAAACATCAAAAGCCTATAACTTGAGCACTATTTCAGATAGATAAATGAAATTTCACATGAAAGTAAAAAATCTAATTTTCTGCCTTCTATCAAATTTTGAGTAATTTCCGTTGACCGGAAGTAGTAATTTTCACTCTTTCCGATTTATCAAAAAACGCATGTGAATTGATAAAGTACTAATAATAATCGGCACTATTATAAATTATACTCATCTTTATTCGGCATTCGCTTGGTGCGCAATTCTTTTTTCTGTGAGATTCTATTCTATTTTAAAAAGTTTAAGTATTTAAAATGGATTAAAAATCATAACTATATCCCGAGTTCCCCTCCCCTGTTGTTTTATATAAGAATATTCGAGAAAGTTTAGGGGAGATTACTCCCGGTTTATTTTTATTGTTTAGGGGTTGTCCATAAATGACGTAACATTCGTAGAGGGGAGGGGGTTGGGGTCCGTAACTTTGTCATATGGTGTGACGTCACCTATTTGCATTTAAAAAGAAAGCTATGTTAAAAAAAACTAATTTCAGCCATTATCTCGCGTTTTAGAAAACTGTTTTAATAAATTGTAATAGGAATTGATTAAATTCTCTATTTTGACAGAGTTCAGACAAAATTTGGGAAAAATATCGATGTTTTAAGAAAAATTCAACTGCGATTTTGAGGGGGGGGGTTGTAGGCTGAGGTGTGAAGTCATTTTAGGGGGGGGGGGGGGGCTGGCTTTTTGGGACAGAGGGGAGGGGGGGGTCGTCCAAAAAAGGCGTGACGTCATTTATGGATGACAACTTAAGCTCCCTCTATACTTTTGTCCGTCACCGGAAATTTTCCAATTTTCCTGGCAGTCTCCATGACAGTCCTGCCTCTACTCATGTTATCTAGTTCCCACAGAAATAAAGTAAAGTTCCACTTCCGGTTACCGGAAATCGTTCAAAAGTTGTTAGGAACCTGCGCATACAATTTAATATTTATTATTTATTTGTGACATTTCGTTTACCTAAATTAAAGCCGAAAGTACGTGCCACATCCGTTTAACGGAAATCGCTCAAAAGTTGACAGAATACTATAAATTTGAGATGGTACCTAAGTATGAAATTTCGTAACCCAATGAAAAAGGTACTCAAGTTATCTTTTTTTTCACAAACACAGGCTAAATTGCAAAACAAAGTTTTTTCCGACTCAGCGAGGTGTGAAACGCCAAATGTTCAATTAACTTTTGCGCGATTACAATACTTTCTCTATTCTTCTGATACGAGAAAGTAAATAAATTACATATAATTGGGTATTTATTATTTTCCTGCCCATCCGCATTCACGTTGTGTTTAGTGGAACCTATTGCTCATCAGCCAGTTATTAACTGTTATTTGAAAAAAATCTTAATGTGGTAGGAACCAGTTTAACCATATATCCGATAAACCAAATGTCGGTAAAGCAAGAGTCGGTAGTTAAAATTGATGTCGGTGGTTAAAATTGACATCGGTAGAACAAACGTCGGTAGTTAAAATTGATGTCGGTGGTTAAAATTGATGTCGGTGGTTAAAATTGATATCGCTAGACCAAACGTCGGTAGCTTAAATTCATCTCGTTAGACAAGCTCTTAGACACAGCTTATTTAGGCAAATAGTCGTGGAACCATGAATAACTAGCCTACAAATACAACCAAGTTTTCCCTCCTTTTGTTTTTGAATGTAACTTATGGGCCATCAAAGGGACATCAACTACCAATGTCAGGTTTATTTGACAATTTTTATCCCCTCTCCCCATTGTCACACCTAGTCACAAAAAGCCTGCTCCTACCCCGTCTAAAATTATGAACTCCCCCCACCCCCTAATTTTCTTGAAAATATCATTTTTATAATCTAACTAGAGATATTAAGCGTTAGATATTATTTCACTATGTCGGAGGGGTGCTTTCTTGTACTTGCAAATACAGCACCGTTAATATTGGGCCAAAAGTGAGTAACAAAGTTTGACCACGAACGTACTGGTACTGCTTGGTGTTTAAGAGTTTAAATCTCCGAAAATCGGTTCATGACCTAATGTATTTTAGCTATCCATGTGTCCCCGTAGCGCAGGGGATAGCGCGCTGGACTTCTAATCCAGAGGTCGCGGGTTCGAATCCCGCCGGGGATGGTATTTGTTTTTTTTTTTGGAAAGTGTCATCTTTATTAGTGTTAGTATTCTCACAAAGTAAATACAATTACAGATACAAATGACGTTCTGACCCAAGGTCTTCGTCAGCACACAGTGTCAAAGACTAGACAAAAGAAGACGGTGACTTAAATTGACAATGAAAACACGTCTTGTTCAAAGGCCACGAAATCCAAATGAATAGATGCTTGATAGAAGACGCTTAGGGGTTGGGGTAGGGGGTATAGATGAAGATACCTGTTCATTTAAAATCACCCTGTGCACGAGTGCCATATCATCGTATGAAACAAGTTCTAGTTTTAATATCATTTTTAATTGACCGTAGGTGTATTTTTACCCTGTCAGACAGTCGTTTCCCCGTTTGTTTACTATTAAAGATGTTGCCTCGCCTGCATTAGGTGACGTAAACTACATTACGGGACTAACAGTTAAAGTGATTGTAAATTTCGAGTGTGCCCTTAGGCAGCTGGTGTGATTTCAATCTGAAGAGTGAAATCACATATACTGGAACATGATACATCACCAACCCTGGGTGGCGTGTGGCTCCAGACTAAGTTGTGGGGTCTATCAACGGAAAATTAAATAGCATTTATAATAATCTAATTAAACAAAAAACATCCCCGGCGGGATTCGAATCCGCGACCTCTGGATTAGAAGTCCAGCGCGCTATCCCCTGCGCTACGGGGACTTATACCTGTGTAGTACAACAGATATTAAAAATAAAATTGTTGTTATTATATTTCAAGAACTATGCAAATGAAAATCAAATAGGCCTAGGGGCCTATAATATCAATTGCATTTTAAATCTGTGAGTTCAGTTTCAGCATGATGGTTGTTTTAAATAACCGATATTATATATAACATTAAATTATATATATATATATATATATATATATATATATATATATATATATATATATATATATATATATATATATATATATATATATATATATATATATATATATATATATATATATATATATATACATCTATATATATAATTCTCTTCTGGGAGACGCTAGAAAACAAGCTGTGAACGCGCTCCCTACCACCCCCACCCCTACATGGTCTGGTGAGCTGTGGTTCACTCTAAATGTTTACAAACAGAGCCGGGTTTAGTGACGACTATTCGGGGCAGATAATTTAGTTTGAACGTAGGGGGGGGGGGGGGGAACTAAGTGGAGTTTACTTTAACGGAGGGGGGGGGGGGTTATCGTCCTTAACGAGCTACTTATAGTGTTTTAAAGAAATATTTTCAGTGGTAATGTCGAATTCACAAATTATGAATAACTGAAAAGTAGAAAAAAAAACAACTAAATAGCGGCGTATGATATGCCGCGGGACGGCTCGTTCAATATAATTGTATCTGTTGTGGACTCGTATTCCAAATCTTGTCCTTGGTCTCATATCTTGAATTCTTTTCTGGGTGTACTAAAGAAGTTATGTCAAGGTCGTCATCAGCCAGGGAAGTGAATGACCTTGAACTCTGGAGACGAGTTACACGACAGGTGGTGGTAGGTGACACTCCCCACAAGGATCCACTCTCTGTGTGCGGGAGCTAGGCAGTAGACAGGGGCGCCTTGGTCACCTTGGTGGGGGGGGGATTAAAGTTTCGGTTATTAGTGGTTTAACGGTATGTTAATGTCACACTGTTGGTGACAAGGTTTGGTTCAGAGTTTCTTCCAGGCATCTGTTGAACGATATTGAATTAATATAGAATATAAATACTGGTAACAGTGTCTTCCTTCTTCCCCCCCTTCCGGAAATTTTAGTCCGCCCCTCCCCCGGAAAATTTCAAGATTTCAAGTGTTCCTTAGAATATATATATATATATATATATATATATATATATATATATATATATATATATATATATATATATATATATATATATATATATATATATATATATATATATATATATATATATATTCAGTGATGGATTCAGTACGTGTGCAGTAACTTCTATACAGTAGAATTATTAATGCGACTAATGGTGGAGGGAGAAGGTACACTTGGAACTTTCGAAGAAAGGGCGGACACATGTTAAAGTATGTATTTTCTAAAATAAATTTTATATATATATATATATATATATATATATATATATATATATATATATATATATATATATATATATATATATTCCAATTCGGCATTGCTCTCCCCCTTCTGAAGCGATGCCTGAAAGAAACTCAGCTGAGAAGTAAGAATAAGAGTTAGAAGGTCATACGATAGAATACCAATGATAGACGAGAGGTTAACGATTAAAATATATTATGCATTAATACTAATCAACCAATCGTCCCTTATCCCATAGGATCATTGGGGCACTACAATAAATGTTCTGCAATCCCTCACGGAATATTGATGTTTTATTTAATTCCCCTCTTCAGTCTACTGCCTATATTTCTCAGAGCACCCTACCTTCTGAAGATACGCCCCTGCTAAGATGTACACTGTGATGTTCCCTCGGAGTTAGCCTAATGTAAACGTTAGGCCCAGCATCAAATATTTACCAGGACACAGCACTAGTGCACC
This sequence comes from Physella acuta, assembly GCF_028476545.2. NCBI lineage: Eukaryota > Metazoa > Mollusca > Gastropoda > Physidae > Physella > Physella acuta. Next base: position 94,129 of record NW_026732291.1, read on the forward strand.
CACACAGAGGTTTGAAGTAAGTCTTCTCATTGTTGACTTTACCATACCAAAATATGAATCAGACGGTCGCACACTAACCTGTACTTCAATCAAACGAAACAACCTTTGAGTTATTCAATCACCGCTTCACTCACTTAGTAATTCTATTTAAATGGTGCGTATTCAAAGTCAGTAAAATATAACAAAAACGGCTTTTGTAAAAAAAAAGTTTAATTACAAACAAAAACTTGGTACATAATGGTTTTGGCATACATAAAACATTATAACAGTCCTAAAAAATGGACTTATGTAGATGCATTGAAAATAAATAATAGTAATTTTAATAAAATTTTGTAGATATTATAATGCTTCGACTTCTTTTTGTCTTCTGTTTTAGAAGCCTCTCGGGTTGATTTGTATATGCCGCCATCTTAATTTGAAATGTGAACATTAATTCTACTAGATCTAGGTCTATTTGTTACGTTTGATATAACCCCTTTATTTCATTGTATATGTTAGTAATAAAGTATTCAATGGCACTGCAGTTTATTTAACTGAACAAAAACATAGCGATTAAAATTTTTAAGTTCTCCCACTAGACTCCTCCAATTTTTCTGTTACCTTCGTTTGAAGGTAATGTTAACTTGAAATTTATTGACTTAAATTTAACTTAAATACTTAAAAGCGAGCCTCAATGACACCTAATGTAAAGAAAAAGAAAGAAAGAATATGTCCGTAGATCTATCAGCTTTATCAACAGTATGGCCCAATTTTTTTTTTTTAATTTGTGAAATTTCAATTAAATTTATTCAGGTTCAGGCTCTTTGATTTATTTTTATTTGCCAGACTTAATCTTCAAGAGTTATGTAATGTAAATATTCCATTTAACTTCTTTAACCTTATGTTAATTGGTCTCTGTATGAGCTAACAGGGTAATCGGGGGGGGGGGGGGGGGGGGGTAGTCTGTTGATGACTTCAATCTCCTAGTGGGGAGGGATGTTGGACAGGAATGGGTTAGTTGGTGTGAAATAACAGTGTTGCAATGTAGAAAGTAAATTCTGAAACGTATTTTTTTTTTACAATATTCTCGCAATTTTGAAAATATTTTTGTAAAATTGAAATAAAAATGGATGAATATACATAATCTTGACCCACCTCAGATATTTTATAAAGAAATCTATGTAGCACAATACAAACAGTGCGGTGTTGAGGGAGAAGTACTTTGTCTATTTTTTAAAATGGTTTGAGTAGGTTTAGTAAAAAGATTATTTCATTCAACTGTCTAGTAACGAAAGTCTTTTAAAACTGCTCATTTTATACGAAGGTGTCAAGGATTGATTGCAAAAACAACATTAAGTTTTATGTTCTATCAAGCACAACATTTGAACACTCGAGAACACTTTTTCTGTTAGTCTAGAGGAAATTATTGGTCGAGTGTATGGACCAAACTAATAGTTTCAACAGTTTGGACATAGGCCTTCTAGGGTTTCCTTTTTTAAATTGCCGGCTACTAAATGGTCAACCACAGGTCAAACGGTCTAATTATTTTAATGCCGGCTATTAAATGGTCCAACAAAGGTCAAACAGTCTAGTTATCTTAATGCCAGCTACTAAATGGTCAAACAATGGTCAAACAGTCTAGTTATCTTAACGCCGGCTTATGAAAGATCAAACAAATGGTTTGAAATGTATTTGCTATATATTGTTGACTGTTGCTCAGTAGTCTGTAGTTGTTGTCTGGCAGAGGCGTAGCTCCACTTCCCGGCGCCCGGGGACAAATTTTCAATTTGGGTCCCCCTTCGGGAGCAACCTTTCAATTTTTAATTTGCACCCCCCCCCCCTCAAACTTTCAATTTGCACCCCCCCCCCCTCATATATGTTTTTTATATTTATAATTCAAAAATGCAGCTAAAAAGATATTTTAATTTGTTTTTCCAACCCATTTTGGCGCCCCCTAAGTTCGGTGCCCGGGGACATATTTACCCCCGCCCCCCTCGCTACGCCTCTGTTGTCTGGTCTAGGTCTACTGCCGGCATAACTAAAGCGTGAAGTCGTTTGGAAATGTTTCTATTCATTCTTTTGAGGACAACAAACCAACAAAGGCGCTTTGGTTGTGCATGGACGAAGATCGTCAAATACTTTGGTCCTGTTTATTTGCTTCTATATGGAAATTAAATTCCTCCATAATTTCTTCTGTGATTTATAAAATACCGGGACCTACAAATTGTATAAAGTGTTGACTTTTTTATTAGTGTTATAGCAAGTCCCCGTAGCGCAGGGGATAGCGCGCTGGACTTCTAATCCAGAGGTCGCGGGTTCGAATCCCGCCGGGGATGATGTTTTTTAAATTACTATAAACGTTAATTCTTGTGATTTCGTTGTTACATTAAATGGTTTTCGCTTCTAAAGAATTCAATTTATAACTACGAGCCGGCCCGCGGCATAACATACGCCGCTATTTAGTTGTTTCTAATTTTCAATAATTCATAATTTGTGAATTCGACAGTACCAACGCTGACACTGAAAATATTTCTTTAAAACACTATAAGTAGCTCGTTAAGGACCATAACTCCCCCCCCTTCCTTCCCTCCCCCCCCCCCCTCCTCCCCCCCCCCCCTACGTTTAAAATCGTTGGCTCTGCTTGTAAACATTTAGAGTGAACACAGCTCACTAAAACCATGTAGGGGTGGGGAGGTAGGGAGAGCGTTTGCAGCTTGTTTTCTAACGGCTCGAAGAAGAGAATTATATATATAGATGAGTAGCCATCAGTACTTGGTAATAGTAAAAGTTAAGAAGTTTTTTATATTGCAATTATCGCAAGCTCTTATTTTACGTTATATTTCTTCAAATATAAAGAAAATGCCAAAATATTTTGCTAAAGTAAGAAGAAGAAAAAAAGGCATCCCCGGCGGGATTCGAACCCGCGACCTCTGGATTAGAAGTCCAGCGCGCTATCCCCTGCGCTACGGGGACTCACATTACAGACAAAAGTTATTTGGAAGAACGGCGACTGTTAAACAAATACTTGAATTTCTCTAACGCCAGTGAGTTTTTTCCATCACTCTAGCATCATTTTTGCGTCCTTATTTAACCACATTCATCAACCCATCCCCGACGCTTTAGAGCCCCTACAAAGGCTTTGACCGGCTTCAACGCATTTTTTTCCTAACATAAAATTAGAGCCGAACATTACAATTGTATCATGGTCACAACTAGCGGACTGGCCCGTCGGTCTACCAGGGAAAATCTTTTGCTGTCTGTCTCTCCCCCACCCCCACCACCTCACCCCTCCAGCCCAATTAAAAAATCTCGGTGGAACACAATTGAACGATACTGTAGACATAAAATTCCTGTAAGTTTGGTTTTTTTTTAAATTGCTTCCCATTCTTTCAGGCCAAATAATGTCATTCCTGGGTCCAGCGGAGGCCAGTTTTAAAATTTCCCGGGCCCCTTGGACACAGCCCAGCCCTGAATTTCACCAACAAAGACTAAATGCTTAGCTAAACGCGTGTTTGTTTTTTTATTAATTCAACAACTGAACAAAACAGTTTTAAAAATCGACTTGAGTTAAAACACATTTTCAAAAGATTTTTATTTTCAACAAATTCCAAATCAAGTGTAAATAAATCAGGGAAATAAACATAACTTTTTCTTTCTTTCTTTCAATGTGCATGAATGTGTTCTTTATCCTGGGAATGGAATGACCTTCACCTCGTTTGATCCGTTGCACGTAAGCTGCATGGCAGCGACTCCCAGCAGAATCCACTCGCCGTTACTCGGCGCCTTGCAGTAGACTGGGGCACCATTATCTCCCTGTAATTAAATGCCCAAAGATTAGTTCCCTTTGTCGAAGGCGTTTGCTCAAAATATAATTTGTATCGATTTTTTTTTCATATTCCACTGTGTTTTATTTTCTTTTAATTTTTAAGCGAGTTTGCACCAATTTTAAAAACGCGAAATTTTTATAGATAACGATTGGCCCAAAAAAAACTGTAAAGAAAGATTAAATATGTTTGAAATCGAGTACAATGTTAATAAAAACTTGTGATTATTTTTTTTTTAATTGTGTGGTTTTGTTTCAATTTCCAACAGATATGATTACCCCCACCCACCCCAAACATTCCCCCCCCCTCCCGGAGTAATTAGGGGGTCATCCATAAATGACGTCACGTTTTTTTTTTAACGATTTTTACCTCCCCCCTCCCCTCCGTCACACGTCGTCACAAAAAGCCAGACCCCCCCTAAAATAACGTCACACGTCCGCCTATAACCCCCCTCAAAATTGCAGTTGAATTTTTCTGAATACATCGATATTTTTCCAAAATCTTGTCAGAACTCTGTCAACATAGAGTATTTTGTTTTGATCAATTCCTATTACAATTTATTAAAACCGTTTTCTAAAATTCGAAATAACGGCTAAAACTCTTTTTCTAACATTGCTTTTTTTATAATGCAAAAGTGTGACGTCACATCATCTTAACCCCCCCCCCCCTCCCCATCATCACACACCGTCACAAAATTACGGACCCCCTCCCCCTTACGAGTGTGACGTCATTTATGACGACCCCTTACCCCCCCCCCCCCCGTGTTAATTACTCCCCGCCCAGTAGGACATTACCGCCCCCCCCCCCCGGAAAGAGCTGAGGTTAGTGTTAGGACTAGGGTTAGGGTTAGGGCTATATTTAGGATTAGGGTTAGTGTTTTGGTCAGGGTTAGAATTAGGGTCAGGGCTAGGATTAGGGTTAGTGTAATGGTCAAGGTTAGGCCTAAACCAATGTCTAGAGTTGTTTTTTGTTTTGTGTTAAGTTTCAGGCTGAGGTGAATGATTCGTTTTTGGTATTTTTCTTAAGGTTATGATTAAGGTAATATATAGGCTTGGAATTTAGAGTTAGAGCTAGGATTATAACTTGAGGGGGGGGGGTAATTGACTGGGGTAATTGCTCGGGGGGGGTAATGTCCTGTAGCCGCTTTGGACTTACCGAGCAGTAGAGGTTCTTGCCGCTGATGGTGGAGAAACAGAGGGAAGTGCTGACGTTAAACAGGTTGGGCAGGGTGGTGCACCCGGTGGGGGAGAACCTGACAGCCGCCTCGTTCAAACCTGTCCCCTTCAGGCTACCTGGGAGAGAGAAGATAATAATGTGGTGTAAGTTGATGGGAAACAGAACTATAAATAACAGCGTGTTGTCTAGCTTCTGTGAAGTATAATTAAAAATGTGATTTAAGCTGATGAGAAACATAAGAAATATAACTAATAACATGGTCTAAGTTAGGTTTATTCGTATTGAAATATCCATAGATAGAATAGTTCGTAGTCTGAAACGTACGTAAATAGGATTGTTTGTAGTCTGAAATGTTCGTAACTAGAATAGTTCATAGTCTGAAAAATACGTAACTAAGATCGTTCGTATTCTGAAATGTCCATAGCTAGAATAGTTCGTAGTCTGAAACGTACGTAACTAGAATAGTTCGTAGTCTGAAACACGTAACTAAGATCGTTCGTAGACCTGGATGTCTTTAACCACAAACCGAGACGATTGAATGATGGAACGTTCGTAAACATAACTATTTTTAAATTCGTACCTCAAAGACAGAACAAAAGAGCGTACCTGCAGTTGATGAGCCCCAACTGACGATCTTGCAATCGTTGAAGTCTAGTTTACCTGCCATGGTGACAGGGTTGAAGGCGCAGGTAGTGGTGGGACAGCTCCCTAGGTAACTCACCAGACTGAGGTAACGGTCAGCGATGGTGATGTATGAGATACCATTGGTGCCTGGAGGGGAGGGAATTCAGGTGAACTTTGAACACAGTAAAAATAACGTTTTTCTTTTTTTAATCTATACACACAGATGAACTCTACTTCACTTGCCCCATGGACAGTCATATTGACAAAGATATCTTAACTTACTCGCTTTACAAAATCTGGTGCTATACGTAGATTTTAATATAAATATTGACGTTTTTTCTAATCTTCAAGTCTAAAGCTCACAGAAATAATAGAAGTAACATAAACATATAGGCAATCTCTTGTGATTAATCTCTGATTTAATGCAGTATATGGGGTGATTTTTGTTTAGTTCAAAATGGGACAAAAAGTTATTTTTATAAGTTTCATTTCTTAAAATTTAATGATTTAGCCATATATATATATAGGCTATATATATATATATATATATATATATATATATATATATATATATATATATATATATATATATATATATATATATATATATATATATATATATATATATATATATGTATATATGTATATATGTATATATATATGTATATATGTATATATATATATATATATATATATATATATATATATATATATATATATATATATATATATATATATATATATTTACACTAGTTACCATTCACTAATGTAAAGATCGGAGCCAGAATGGGAAAAATCTTGTTGCCTATGGACAGGTCAAATCTGAAAAGAAAAGAGCATTTACATTTAACTAGTTTTATTTTTTTAAAGAATATCAGAAAAATAAAAGGAAAAGCAAATGATCTTATTATTTTTACACATGTAATAAAATGAAAACAACTTTACTAAAATTTTAAAAAATCGAGGAGAGAAAGCAAAATCAACAAACAAAAGGTGGATAATTCAGTGTCCCACTGTCTTTATTTTTCCCGACTGGTGTCAGGTACCCATGAAAGCTGAGTAGTCTCACGCAGGCGTCAATAGTCTAACTAATGTAACAATTTTTGTTTTTGTAATACCATAAGACGTATATATGAGATGGTAAGGTCGAATGGTAGAGCATTCGACTAATATACTATTCATGTCTAGAAAACAAACTCGCAACAAGTTACAAATGTTAAATGATAAGATATATCTCAAAGAACGTGTATAATAACTAGTAGCGAATTGTTGTTTATCTAGACATGACTAGTATACATGTGTGGGAGCACTGGGTAGGATCATGTGGTCAGCCTCAGATTCGCTTGAGTTGCTTTCATTCTCCGTGCTGCTGTCCTCCTTCCCGTAGTCAGCTATCCCTGACAGGATGCCAGCTACAACCATTATGTTTTTGGCGATCCCTGCCATCAGATTGCTGTCTGGTGGATCATCACTGTCACCATTCGCTTTTTGCTTTTTATCAACTGTGTCAGAGTTGGCTTCTGTTGTACTTTTCCTTTTAATTGCACCCTGCAATAATAGCTTTTGTGAATTTGACTTTGTGATTGAACTTCATGATTTGTTGCTGTCTGGAGATCTTTTTTTTTTCTCATTTACCTTTACTACATTAGCATTTTTCATTTCTTCAATGACAGACTTCTCTTCCATGTTCCGATCCTTTTCTATCTGCACCTGCCTGTTGGACACGTAGCTCAGGAAATGAACCTCGTCATCATCAAGACCTTTTACACTACTTCGTAATTTAGTCTCATCTTCAAGCTCTCTATCCTTCAGTTCTTTGTTAGTCTGTAACTGGTCAAAAGGTGACCTGGTCTCCTCTGGACATTCTATAGGATCTTCTGGTTTTCTAACTCGTTCCCACTCAGCTTGACGGCGGTCCCTTTGCTCTTGAACTTCTTTTTCAGTGACAAAAGCTTTGAATTGGCCACTCATTTTTAATTAAAATGCAGGTAGCTATAAAATCCACTCGTATGTCCATTTATTTATAAGCATAGACTGGTGTTTTCGCTGAAAGAGGAGAGCTGTGGGTATTGTTAGTGCTTTTAAAGGGTGGGGCGGGAGGGTCATTTTAAGAAATAACAGCTTAAGAATGATGTTGTTTAACTATATTTCTATAGTGTTATAAATTCTTGAATAAAGCTTTCAGTTATCAAATTTTCTGGAATTAGTCAAGGAGAATTTAGTATAACTAAATTTAAAAAATGTTTACCATAGTTATTAAAGTAATCTTTAATTTGGAATGTGTACTGTTTTTGTTGGGGCAGAGTTAGTTATTGAATTGTATTCAATAAGCTGATCTGTTTAAACACATTTAGAAAAAAACTGTTGTATCATAGAAGTAAAAAAAAAATAACCTCAAATAAAAACAACAAAACAGAGAGAAAAAAGTCTAATATACATGTGTAGTGTACATGTTGCATGTGTAAACGCGGCGTAATTTTTAAAAAAAATTACAGTAACATACGGTACGGCTCCAGCTCCGATTATGTTTGTGCAAAGTGTTGTTGTGACAAATGTCCTCCTCAGGATGCCGTTGACTGTTGCTGTAGCCAGGACAGCGTTGCAGGACATGACGGCGCCATTTTTGGTGGTGATGTTGGCGATACTCTCAAAGGAGCAGTCGTTGCTGACGGGGATGCCGTTCAGTATACGGTACGATGTTTGACACACTGGGAAACAATCATACAGTAATGAAAACAATGTAAACTTACCGTTAAGACCATTATAATAACAATATCTTTCTGTGACATTATGGCTGTTAACAAAAAGGTCCTATTATGTAGTGCTTTTAATAATTCTAGAGATCATTACAAAGAGGTCGTTAGGTTTATTAACCCTAACACAAATCTTTACTTAATGATAGATCATGCATACATTAAGCCAACATGATATAAGATCGTATGAACAATGAAATACTATTCTGATTATATTTAACAAGACAAAGATATCGAAAGGTCTAGTGTTTATCTACACGTATTACAGTGTTCTAGTGAACATAAGTATTATTTTTTTAGTAAATTTTTTTCTTTGAAATTCTAAACTGGTAGACATTTTTCTGTATACCACCAGGAGCATGAGGGTGAGTAATCTCAACAATACATCATCGTTTTACGATATAGTTCTTTATCACTTTGTGATATCCCCACTTCATCTCGCGTGCACACATCCATAGGTTAGTAATTGCATGTATCAGTAGGGGTACAGGGGATCGGCGTGGTCGAGTCGGTAAAGCTAATGGTTGCTAAAAAGTCTCGAGTTCGAACCCTCGGGCAGATGAGGCTCGTTAGCTGGGCACAGCTACTCTTCGAGGAGAGACAACTCCAAAACACATTAAAACAAGTTAATTAAAAAGTCTAGTGACATTTAAGCGCAATTTCCTTATGTTATCTAAAATTAGCTCTGTCGTAGCGTAAATCAAGAGCAGGGTTAGTAAAACCATTGGTTAGTTATTAAAACGTTTTTATTAATTTTTTTTTCAGTATTTTACATGTTTTATTTACAATAGAGTTACATGACTAAAAACCATTGCGCGCCTACTGAACGTGATGACGCAGCCATTGAACGTGATGGCGCAGCTATTGAACGTGATGACGCGTGTGGTGTGGTTGGATAAATATGCCTACTAATTCGGTCCAAATTTTAATTAATTCAAAAAAAAAATTGTGACCGAACGAAAGGATATTTTTGAAAACTTTCTACGGCAATATTGTTCTAAATTTTGGCAGGAATCGATTGGTACATGTTTCAAGTCGCTAAATGGTCTCGTTGCTGAGATATGGGCCAAAAACTGCATTTTTTTTTCGAGGTTTTTTGGCTTTTCTGGGAAATCCATGAAAGAAACCCGGAATTTTTATGGCCTATGTTCATCCTCGTAGCTTGCTTAACATAATTGCTTTTGGAACTAGTCCTCGATATTGCTTCGTTGAGGAGGAGATACGACTTAAAGCTGCGGACACACATTCATCCATACATTCATCCATCCATTCCCAGAAATGACGAGTTAATAAACGCAATTCTCCAGAATGGAAATTGCGCTAAAAACGGTACTTTTGTAACACAAAGGAGAGACAACTCCAAATTCAAACAACTGCTGCCTTGTATATTATTCTTGGTTGGGCAACGACTATGGAAGCAAATCCGAAAAGAAAAGCAGGCTGAAATCGGAGTCAATGGCCTCAATGGCGCATAACCAGTTGACACGTATACTTAATTGTGTTGGATGTGATCCCTTCCAACACTACAAGTAAGACACTTTTACAATTACAATATAATTAATTTAATGGCATGCACATATCTATCTGATGCTTTTCAACATCAAGATACTTGTGGTTTAATAAATTAAATTGCAATTCCAGTTACAAAACTAGATTACTCATACTTACGGGAGGGAGGGACGGTGGTTGTAGGCGTGGTCGTTACTGTTGTGGTCGGGGTTGTGGTCGGGGTTGTGGTTGTGGTCGTGGGTTCAGGTGTAGTAGTGGTGGTGGTGGTGGTGGTGGTCGATTCGGTAGTGGGCTCGGCTGTGGTGGTCTGTATCCTGGGTTCAAGTCCACAGAGCACGGATGTGCTGCAGCGACATGTCTGGTTACCTTTGCTGTCCACTGGAACACGACAACAAGTTGACCGTGAGAACAGCAGGCACGAACATTCATTACAAATATAACTTGATCACCTTTCTGGTACCAAGAGTACTGCTTATCATTCCTTTAGAATAAACCGTCCAAGGTAGAGAGAAAGAGATCATGATGCATGGACAACCCCTGATCTCTTTATATAAAGCCATGGTAAGCGCTCCTCTGGGTGTATCCATTGTCTATCTGGGCAAAATGTAGCGATATATTTTTTTAGCTTTCACTTATATTGAATTATCTACCCTGAATCAGTTACCTACCTTGAATAGGTTACCCGCCCTGAATTATTTGCATCGCCTGAATCAGTTATTTAACGTGAATCAGTTATCTAACTTGAATCAGTTATTTACCTTGAATCAGTTACCAACTCTCAACTATTTACACACCTTTACACTAAACACCTGAGTTACCTACCCTGCATACAGCACTGGTTCCTGGAACTGTTCAGGTAACAGCAATCAATGCCGTACCTGATCGTGTAGGTACTACGTAGACTGGCGTAGTAGGCGGGCTGGAGCAAGCTCCTGAAAAGATATTTATCTCTCTGTGTACTTAGTTGACGTGTGTTTGCTTTGAATGTTGTTTTTCTCGCCCCACAACCCAGCTAACATCTAGATCTACTTTAAAATAAGTCAAGTAAATTTATATCTTCACTTACAACAGAACATGAAAGCACATGAAAAATTAAACCTACTTAAAATTATTCGCTAAAAAGTATAGTTTTTTTTTCAAAGTTTTAATTATCGCATTTAAACTTTTTTTTTAATGAATCGGACAAACACGAAGAGTTATAATAGTTGCTGCTAAATTAATTCCAGCAGGACAGAGAACTCTGGAGAGCTGTAGTTGGTGGCCCATACTCCAGCAGGACAGAGAACTCTGGAGAGCTATAGTTAGCGGCCCATACTCCAGCAGGACAGAGAACTCTGGAGAGCTGTAGTTGGTGGCCCATACTCCAGCAGGACAGAGAACTCTGGAGAGCTGTAGTTGGTGGCCCGTAATACAGCATGACAGAGAACTCTGGAGAGCTGTAGTTGGCGGCCCATACTCCAGAACTCAATCAAAAGCTTTAATTTACGGCCCATACTCAAAAGAGACTACCGGAAATCGAAGACTTTGATGATTCGTCAAAATTTTAAAAATTTACTGTCTACATACTTTACGAAAATTACATACTATTTAAAAATCTTCCAATTTGAACAAAATAAAACACCCACGAAGACTTTGAGGTACCTAGACTTACCCAGAACTACTGCAGTAGACTGGAGTATAGTAGTAGACATTCCCGTCGGTCCCAGCGTATTGGTTGATCGTGGTGTTAATTGCGCACGCACTTGCGCAGAGGGTCAAAACAGCGACATAGAAAGATAATCCCATTTTCGTTCTTGTTCGGCTTAGATTTTTTTTTTCTAAAATGTGTAGGATAGTTACCCGGTTCCGAATTATCCAGCTATATTTCACCTACCTAAGAAAGAAATGTCTTTATATATATAACAAACCTTTTAATTTAACAGAAATATGGAGGCCTTCAGAAATATAGTTACACTCTTGAGGATGTACGTGGTAGTGGTGGTGGGGATGGGGTGGTAGATTTTGGTAGTTTTGGGCTGATTGGGAAAGTTATAAAAACTTGACGTAATTGGCCTATTTATTCTTGAAACGTTGAGCGTATAAATTAACACATTTTGTTAATTACACTTGGTGGTTGCCTGCAGAGTTTCTTCCAGGCATCTCTTCGGGTGGGGGGGGGCCTTTGCTGTGCCCCATGAAAATTTTTTACCACCCCCCCCCCCCGAACGAAATGAAATTTATATAATTTATATAGAAAATATATACTTTTAACAGTGTCCGCCCCCCCCCCCCCGAAGAAAGTTTACCGCCCCCCCGAAAATTTCAAGTGCCCCCCGGAGAAAAAAGTCTGGAAGAAACACTGGTTGCCTGGGGAAATGGGGGGGGGGGGGATTTGTCGCATGACTTCAAAGAGTTTTGTCATTTCAAGGTAGTGAACAGGATAATTGATGTATGACATGGTAGCGATCATTGGTCAAAAAGTATTATAAATCACTTCGGAATTTTGTCATTTCGGCTCGATTTTAGCTTTATATTATGGCAATGTACACAACGCTAAATTTAAGCAAATGTTGAACAGTTCATGGCTCATATATTTATTTGAAGAGAGGTAATTCAAGGAAAACTATTACTATTCAGAGTTACCGCTCTTACTCCCCAAGAAGTAAACGTTCCCGGTATTACTTAATCCTCATAAAGTGATTTTATTGATATTTAAACTAGCAGCGCACATAACCATCATACTAATGAGTCTATAAGTACATTTTTATACATCATGAGGCAGATAAGAGATACAGGACAAAATATTTTACTCTCTGATTTTATCAGTAAACTATACCTGTTTTTTATCACAATGATATGAATATTTACTTGCTTGTTTTTTTTTCTTGTTTTTTTTTAACATAATCTTAATGTAGGTCTACGCATAATCCTACTTTATAAGCCATTCTCAGCGTTTTAATTTAGTTAGGTAGCTATTTATTCTTTGAACACAAAAAGCACTGCTGTTGACATTGGTCCCCTCTAACAGTGCTGACATGATTCAGAAAAAGTTTTTGTGTAAATTGCGATGCAAGCAATATTAAGCGATAGTGACTTGGTCATTAGGTTTCATAAACAGACCAGTTTGCCACTCAATATCTTCGGTTGAAAACTTTTAAGCTAATGTGACGTTCTGATAATATTCAGTGACACATTGATAAGCATGGGGTCAGTTGTTTAATCACACTAGCACAACCACAGGATTTTCCATAAAATTAGTTGTATGTTGCACAACTTGTCAGACTCGAGACTACAGTTCTCTTCTTGCTATTTTACAATAATATTTCATACGTTTTTAAATATTTTACCGTAAAATATCTAAAGGTCGGAAAGTTTAGATTGTTGCCTTACTGTCGTAGTTCACATTATTTGTAAGATTTACCATCATTGACGAGGTAGGAATAGATAGAAAATGATAGAAGTCGAATTTCATAAAACCTTGGAAAAACAACTTGAAATTAACCAAAACTAAATGCTTTCATATAACTTGAGGTTACGCAGCACAGTCAACAATGAAGAAAACTACACCACGGAAAATAAAACATGCATCTCTAAAGCCAAGCAAGCCTTTACAACCATGCCAATAACATGGCATCGAAGAAAATATCCGAGACCAAATGATGAGTTTTTAAAAGTAATGTCCTTAGCGTCTAACTATATATCAGCGAATGCTGGAAATTACACCCGCCACCAGCAGATCACTAGACTCTTTCCAAACTAAGTGCTTGTGAAGGATAAAGGCATACACTGGCTAACACAATATCTAATGATAGACTACTTAAAGAAACATAAATGGAAGCAGTTTCCAAAATAATCGAAAACAAAAGATGGTGCTAGATGGGTCACATTTGAAGAATGAATCCAGATAATATTACAGGTATAGTACTTTACTGGACGCTTCTAAGAAAAAGAAAACAGAGAAGGCTAAGGAAGACGTTGAGGTGTACAATAGTAAAACAACTAACGAAAGGCAGGCCTATCGTTAAGGACGGCTACAATCGCAAGAATCCGAAAAAATGGAAAGAGCTTTCTGTAGTGATTACATGTGTCTTGGGCACAAAGAGAAAAGATGATGATGATGACGACGACGATGATGATGATTACGACGACGATTATGATGATGATGATGATGATGACAAAAGTGGAAAGAGCTTTCTGTAGTGGTTACATGTGTCTTGGGCACAAAGAAAAATGATGATGATGATGATGATATTCGTGATCATGATGGTGATGTAGATGATGTAGACGATGATGATGATGATGATGATGATGATGATGATGATGATGATGATGAAGATGATGATAACTTGAGGATTGAAATCAAATTAAAGCCACGTTTGTTCTATATATTGTTGAACAGAATTAACAACAACTTAAAATATTGAATAATCCATTCACATTTGAAATATCCCATCACCATTCTTAATCAAACTTAGAAAATGATGTTCAAGTAGAATATACACACCTTAAGTCCACAAAAACTAAAAAATTTAAAACTGAAGTTAGATTTTTCCTCTACGTTCCTTGCGTACTAATGCGTGTATCAGCAAACTTGAAGTATTTATAGGCGCTGATACTGTTAGCATTGTTACCCTAGCACACACGCTTTGTGGGAACTTGAAAGCATACCACGCCTGGGTATTCTTTACCTACGTGCAGGGGCGTCACCACATCCTGGTTTAAGGTGGGGGGGGGGTGTCACGACAGTGGCGTAACTCGACCGCTGCGTTAAGTAGGTGGGCGATAGAGGCGAAACCTCGACTATAACCTCTATTTACATTCGTGTTAGATCCAACAGGGAGAGAAGAAGCAGAGGCGTAGCGAGGTGGGGGGGGGTGGGGCGGGGAGTGCGGACCGCACCGGGTGACACAATTTGGGGGGGGGGGTGACACCAAGGCGAAAAATAGCAAAATATATAGAGAAAAATTTGAAGAACGGGGGTGCAAATCGAAAGTTTCAGGGAGGGGGTGCAAATCGAAAATTGAAAGTTTGTCCCCGTGAAGGGTCATTGCGCCTCTGGGGGGGTGACACCATTAATTGCCGCACCGGGAAACACTCGACCCCGCTACGCCACTGAGAAGAAGTATTAGACCCCGTCCACTCCCACTAACCACGCCGCTGGGGTAAGGTAGGTCTGAGGTTTACTTTCAATTAGGAAGAGGTCGGGTTTCTGGGTTGGGTGCTATACATGTTCACCGACAGAGCGACGGGTGTACGTGTCTGTGTGGAACGGCAGAGTTGAATTACAGCCGATCACATCTTCACTAACTGCTGGTGGGGGGGGGGGGGGGGTGATCAAAGTCAGAACATGTTGTCTTTATACAAACACCACTCAGTTCAAGATCAATATTTACCAAGATATATATATATATATATATATATATATATATATATATATATATATATATATATATATATATATATATATATATATATATATATATTTATATTTATATATATATATATATATATATATATATATATATATATATATATATATATATATATATATATTATAAATATATTTATTTATTTATATATTTATATATATGTGTCTATTGAAATTATATCATTAGACATATATATATATATATATATATATATATATATATATATATATATATATATATATATATATATATATATATATATATATATATATATGAAGAAAGTTTATGTCTTAGATGAAGTAAAAAGTACTTGCTTGTGATCATATATGTATATATATATATATATATATATATATATATATATATATATATATATATATATATATATATATATACATACATGCATATATGTGTGCTCTATTCACCTGACTTGCACCTGCAAGTGACTAAGACAAGTGAGATCTGTCTGCATTAAAACTGTAAACACCCTAAAAATTTATGCTTGAGAATGTAAACCTATTTATATCCTGATGTTTAATGATCATATGTTTTTAAACAAACTTAAGATTCAATGGTTTTTTTTAGTTAACTCTTTATCAAAATATGTGAGGTCTACTCGACAAAATCGGATCTTAGAGCAGAGTGTTGAGTTGTGTAGTGTGTTATTTATCGACAATGTTATAATTTACACAAGTAATTACTTTAATGTATTTAGATGGGATGTGTAACATTAACTTCGCTGAAATTTGTGTATTCGTTTTTTTATTGATTGCGAATAATAGTTATTTTACTAAGTCAATTTTACTAAGCCATCTATTATAAAGAAGCAAAAATTGGAAGAACATGTGAACAAATTTTGTCTTTTCTACGAGGCAACCAATGTATCATCTTTATGGTAGCTGTTCAAATTTACAACTGTTTTTTTTTTCATCGATTTGATGATCGAAACGTTGTTTTGATGGAGAATGAAAACTGTAATGTACATTTTCAGATATAAGAGTTTTTTTTTTTTTTAAACTAGAACGTCACTTAGTTGGCCACAGAACAATCCTGTCACGAACTTTATGTCTCCCCCCCCCCACCCCTCACACGTCTCCAGACTAGAGCTTTACTCTATTTCAGTTCTCTATATGGTCGGCGTGTTCGGGTCGGTAAAGCTCATATTTGCTAAACCAAAAAGTCCCGAGTTCGAACCCTCAGGCAGATGTGGCGGGACAACAACTCTTCTAGGGGAGACAACTTTCAAAATAAATCATTGATAGTTTGTTCTTTGTTTGACAAAACAGGTTGAAATCGGAGTCAATGGCCTATATGGCGCATAACAAGCTGACCCGTAATACTTAACTGTGTTGGAGTGAACTCTTCCAGTCTAGAAGTAAGAACGGAGAAGAAGGAACGCTATATAAGAAAACGAAATATCATGCAACTAAAAAAATAGATGTGTCAGCATAACAGAGACACCTGTAATTACTAATTAGTAATGTTGTGTTCATAAACAATAACAAAAATCTGTTTTCAGGATTTATTTCACTTCCATCTCAACAAAAAATAAAAGCTTGTAAGAACATGGTGCTCAGAAAACGCTTGAATAAAATCATGATATTCAGATCACTTAGAAAATCATGATTTTAAGAAAAAAAAATTTAAAAAATCATAGTCCAAATTTGCTGTTGAAAAATTGTGATATTCTGATGACTCTTGATAAGCTAATGATGTTCAGATAACTCTTGATAAGCTAATGATGTTCAGATAACTCTTGATAAGCTAATGATGTTCAGATAACTCTGATAAGATATGATGTTCCGATGACTTAGTTTCTATAATCTCTCACGGCTGTTTTAGACTGCAAGCGACTAGTCTCTCACGGCTGTTTTAGACTGCAAGCGACTAGCCTGGGAATGGGATGACCTTGATCTCGCTTGATCCGTTGCACACGAGTTGCATAGCAACGCTTCCCATCAGAATCCACTCGCCGTTGCTAGGGGCCTTGCAGTAGACTGGGGCACCGTGGTCGCCCTGTGGACACAGATCACGTGACTTTTAGCACACTCAGATGACGACAGATGGTCAGAACAAGAGCTCAAAAATAACTAATTCAGTCATCACTAAAGTCATATTTTAATAATAGCTAAAGCCACATCACTAAAGCAAAGTTTAGATTTGAAATTCTCACCGAACAGTAGAGGTTCTTGCCGCTGACCGTGGAGAAACAAAGAGAGGTGGTCAGTCCAAAGAGGTTGGGGAGGGTGGTGCACCCGGAGGGGGAGATTTTAATGGCGGTCTCATATAGGCCAGTGGTCACTAGTCGTCCTGCAAACAGAGAAACATGTCCGATATGTATATGTATGAATATAAATATAAATATAAATATAAATATAAATAAATAAATAAATAAATAAATATATATATATATATATATATATATATATATATATATATATATATATATATATATATATATATATATATATATTTCATACGAACACCACTATGTTCAAGTTCAATATTTACCAAGATATATATATATATATATATATATATATATATATATATATATATATATATATATATGTAACTAGTGTAGTTACTAAAGACGATTGATAAGAACGCAATACAGTCTGTCAACTAAGGCACGATCA
Organism: Physella acuta; assembly: GCF_028476545.2. Taxonomy (NCBI): domain Eukaryota; kingdom Metazoa; phylum Mollusca; class Gastropoda; family Physidae; genus Physella; species Physella acuta. The sequence continues at coordinate 112,041 of NW_026732291.1, forward strand.
AGGCCAAACTGGGCTGATGCAACGGATGCAGGTGGTGTGGACTGATAACGAATACAAAGCCACTGCGCAGTTGGGAAGCGATACGACAGAAGTGCGGAGTTGATAGTTATGATGCAAAGGATAGAAACGATTACGAATACGAGGGATATAATAAGACTGCAGGACAGAAGAGCAGAACAGAGGTTGCAGACTGAACTGTGGAGACGTGTTGTGATTTGTGAGAATAGGTTTTGAAGCCCGAACCATGGACTCGTGTATTCTGATGTGTGAGAACTAGTGAGGACAGTGGGGGTCAGTTGGTTCATTGTATTCTTGTGGAACATTGATGCATTGCTATGTGGAGCATTTCTATTGATTCATTTAATAAAGAGATAAATGTAAACCTGCACTTCCGAGTATCTATATTGCGGTTGATGTTGTGTGCTGGTCAAAGATAGCACAAGTAAATAGACTCGGTAACATTTGGCATTGCGAGTAAATACACTCGGTAACATATATATATATATATATATATATATATATATATATATATATATATATATATATATATATATATATATATATATTCATGAAGAAGAAAGTTTCTGTTGTATAAAGTACCTGCTTGTGATGATCCCCAACTGACCACCTTACAATCGTTCAAGTCCACTTTACCGGACATTGTGGTAGGATTATAACCACAGGCTGTCGTCTGACATGTGCCTAGGTAACTCAGCAGATTGGTGTAACGGTCAGTGACGGTGATGTAAGAGATTCCATTGGTGCCTGCAAGTGATATTTTTTCATGCGTAAACATAGTTTTAAAAATATTAAAACGGAATTAGTCATAATAGTGTAAAAATGTATATTTTTTATAGATTATGCAATATCAAGGTAATACACAGGTTTAAACCCAAGAGCTGGATATAGAGGATCTAACACAGACACTTCTATCACACGGTCAAGGTCGCAGAGCTAAAGCTTACCATTGGTGATGGAGAATATTGGAGCTGTGATTGGATAATTTTGGTTGCCAATGGAAATCTCAAAGCTGTGGATAACACATAAATAAATATATTTTAATGAACAGATTTAACGAAGACTGAAATATTTGACGTATTTATTTTCATGCGTTTTGTGTATAGTTATTAGCTGATAACTAAGGGAGGGAGATTTGTATCTTACACTACCCTGCAGTAGAAAATTCTAGGGCGGCCTTTCAGAATTACAGACTTTTCTCTCGTGGTCACAGCAAAATCAGGTTAAATAGATATTAGTCTGAGATATTTTTTTTTAAATATGCTCTAAAAGTCATATTCGGCTAGGATTCTTCATTTAAGAATTCATTATTCGCATTTGTTAGAAATGTTATGAGCACGAGCAAACTTTGGCCAAATAAACAATAGTTTCAATTTTTTTTATAGTTCAGATGTTAACTCCAATCTTTGCTTCGAAATATCTTTTGTTAGTAATATAAATAATTATTTATCAGCGTATCTTTTTTCTTCATAAACTAGTTCCAAAAATGTTTATGTGTATTGTAACCCATAACAAAATTTTCCGTTTTTAGATTTATTGCGTACAGAATAACTCATTAGCCGAACCAAACTATAGCTCCGTGCAATTTTTAAAATTCTAAACGCATTAAGTATTTTGATGTAAAACATTTTCAAATGTCAGAGCTGATCTCACTAAAAATTAATAAAATTTGGCTTTTTTAAAGTCACCTTGTAAATGAAATTTAGCACTTGAAAAATTAAATTGATCTTTAGAATTATGTTACTTATTGAATTAAACTTCTGTTTAATCCAAATATCCCCCCATGTTAGAAATGCATGTTTGTGAACACACGTGAAGATTTTAACGATGTGGTACTCACGTTCCTGTCGCGATGAGCTGTGTGCAGACTGTGGTTGTGACGAAAGTTTTCTTCAGGGTGCCGTTGACTGTGGCCACAACCAGTACGGCGTTGCAGGAGACGACCGTGCCGTTTTTGGTGGTGATGTTGGCGATACCCTCAAAGGCGCAGTCGTTGTTGACTGGGATACCGTTGAGAATACGGTAGGCTGACGGGCACACTGCCAATGACGTAATATTTACACATTAATCTTGTTTAAAAACAAACAAAAAACTTTGTCATTTGTTGTTTTTCTTTTAAAATAAAATCGATAGTAACTTGGACTATTTCTAGAAAATTGATTTTTAAAAATCATATTGCTGCTAGTCGTGGTGAAGATTTTTTTCATAACATGACGTATGACAGACATCAGGAATTGTAAAATGTTTTTTTCGAGTTAAAACATTGAGTTGCATTTTTTTTAAAGCTACACATTTTTTAAATTGAAAACAGAAATCGAACAATACTTTGCTTGGAGTATTTGAAATAAGACTTGGTAAATTAGTACTAAAATGTAAAGTTGTTTGTAAAAATATGTTAATACAAGTTTTAATTTAATTTTTAACACGTATATATATATATATATATATATATATATATATATATATATATATATATATATATATATATATATATATATATATATATATATATATATATATATATATATATATATATATCTGATACGAGCTAAATCCGGGTTTGAAGTTTAGCTATCGATTGAATAACTGTAGCAATTTTTTAGGCGCAATTTCTAAACGTAAAATGTGTAGCATATACCATTGTTTATTTTATTAATGTCTTTTACATCTTTTAATGATACTAAAACATACTTTAAAAAATAACTACTGTAACTGCAACAACATATTTAAAAAAATGTATAATAAAATGTTCATAAAGTTTTGTTTAACTATTAGAAATCGCGGGGTATAACTCTAGTTATACTCACAAGACGCTGGTACTGTGGTTGTTGGTGTGGTCGTTGTGGTTGTCGTTGTTGTTGTGGTTGTGGTGGTTGTTGGCGTCGTGGTTGTTGTTGGGGTCGTGGTGGTCGGCGCAGCTGTGGTGGTGTCGACCTTGGGCTGTAGACCACAGGTGATGGTTGGACTACAGCGACATTGCTGGACAGTGGCACCATCAGCTGAAACACCAGACGTCAGAACATTCCATTTGATCGCCAAGACTAAGTAGTAAGAGTAAAGTACCCCTTTGAACCTTACTTTAAATGGGCAGGTGATGTAGAGTGTGCCTGTTTCAGGAATCTCGGTATTTGAAACGATACTGTGGTCAGCACTATACCGAGCCGACTTTACCTTACGTTAGTCAGGTACTCATCAGAGCTGAGTGGACTCGTGGTCATTCTACGCACTTAACCCCGGGATTCGAACTAGACACAGTCGGATTAGCAGTCGCTAAGATGTCCTATCGGACCGGATAATGAATGCGGCAGGTAAAGTAGAGTTAGCCATATACCGTGACCTATGTTTGTGGAAAGATAATGTGCTCAGCCGCCTTGTCTCCCTTAATTAAATCAGGGCGGACCCTGGGTTTGCAGTCTTGCGACCACCTTGTTCTAAAGATATTTATAGTCAGAATCAAATGCATGTGGTTTCTGCTAAAAGATGAATATCTCCATCTGATCACACAGGTAATTTTATCAACACCAAGATACAAAAAATGATGCTGAATCTTAAAGTTACTTTACACATATTAACGTACAATATTGCATCCTTTTATCCGCATAGAAACACGTCTGAGTCATATGATTCACGATCGGTTTTGTCAGTGCGGACGATAGAACGATAAAAAGGTTCTGTGAATGCACATAAGAAATTGGTGGGGTTCGGTACCTCCAAAAAGATTAAGAACCATTGGTCTAGAGACAAGAGGAAGTGTTAAGAGAAAAATAAAAACTGTTAATTGGTATTTCCTTGTGGAGAACAGACAACGTAAGTGTTTAAAGATTTAAAAAAAAAAACAACTCGAAAATGTTTGAGTTTAGCAAGAGTTAAATATTGTTAGTTATATCTAGTGCTCCATAAAACAGGTGTTAAATCTACATGTAGCCACTTACCTTGTCCATCTAGTGCTCCATAAAACAGGTGTTAAATCTACCTGTAGCCACTTACCTTGTCCATCTAGTGCTCCATAAAACAGGTGTTAAATCTACCTGTAGCCACTTACCTTGTCCATCTAGTGCTCCATAAAACAGGTGTTAAATCTACCTGTAGCCACTCACCTTGTAAGCAGCACTGGTTACGTGAGTCGGCCAGGTAGCAACAGTTACGGTCGTTACGGGCAGTGTAGGTAGCCCGGAGCCTGTCGTAGTAGCTAGAGGTCAGTAGACTCCTGTGACAGGGAGAGGTAGCAATATTAGATATAAAGGGAGAGGTAGCAGTGTTAGATGTAAAGGTAGAGGTAGCAATATTAGATATAAAGGGGGAGGTAGCAATATTAGGGGGAGGTAGCAATATTAGATATAAAGAGAGAGGTAGTAATATTAGATATAAAAGGGGAGGTAACACTATTAGATATAAAATCTGTTAAAACTTCATTTTTACCCGTCACTTTTTAAAAAAAAAGAATTAAACTTCTATAAGAAAGTGACTCCAAAATCAAACAACTGCTGTGTTGCAGATTGATCTTGGTTGTACACATGTTATAGAACAAAATCCAAAACCGGAGTCAACGGTATAAGCCCCTATATGGCGCATTACAAATCGACTCGTAATACTTTATGGTGTTGGAGGGAATCCCTTTTAACACTAAAATTAGGAACGAAGAAGAAGAAAGAAACTGGGGACATCAATTTAATCTAGGAGAGACAACCAGAGTTTCTTCCAGGCATCTCTTCGGCGGGGGGGGGGGGGGGGGCGGAGGGGGGCAGAGCTCAGAACCCCCTCGAACAAGATGGAATTTATATAGAAAACATATAATTTTACCAGTGTCTCCCCCCCCCCCCCCCCCCGAGAAAAATTAGTTCCCTCCACCCTAGAATATCAAGTGCCCACCCCCTCCCCCCCCCCCCCCTCGGAGAAAAAGGTCTGGAAGAAACACTGAAAACAACTCCAAAATAAAAAACTGCTGTCTTGCAGATTGTTCTTAAGTGAAAAAAAATAATAGTGGAGCAAATCTGGGGGGGGGGGGGGGGGGGGAATCAGGCTGAAGTCGTAGTCGACAGGTCATATGACGTATAACACAAAATACTTAAGTCAGAACGAGAACGTAAACGCCCGAGGGTAGGGGGGGGGGGGTGTAACTCACCCACTGTAGTTGCAGTACAAAGGCGCCATGTAGTACATTCGTCCATCGGCACCCTGGTATTGGTTGATGTAGATATCGGTAGCGTACACACACGCACACACGGCGAGTAATCCGGCCAGTAGTTTCATCATTTTTCTTTCTTGTCTGATGGTTGTTGTAGGTTGATGGGTTGATGTAGAGCTTGATTATTTCGTGACTTCAATCCCAGTCGATTGTTGCAGCGGTTCTTAAAATATTTTGTTAATGTTTTCTCGCTTGCCTGGGTTAAACGAAATATCAAGACATTGAATGATAAAGTAACGAGATAAAAGCCTGAATTTTGTAGTTTATGAGTGTTCTAGTTGATACATTTTGTAGTTGATGAATGTTCTAGTTGATGAATTTTGTTGTTGATGAATGTTCTAGACGATTTAATTTTGTAGTTGATGAATTTTCTATTGATGAATTTTGTAGTTGATGAATTTTATAGTTGATTAATGTTCTTGTTGAGAAACAAACTGCACAATATGTAGCCTATTATACTTTGACATTATTTTACTTTAAAATAGTGTCAAAGTGCAGAGGCGTAGCGAGGGGGTGGGGGTGGGTGTACGGACCGCACCGGGTGAAACCATTTAGGGGGGTGACACCAAGGCAAAAAATAGCAAAATATATAGAGAAAAATGATAATTCCACTTAATTAAGTGATTAATTCGAGTGTTAAATAGTCTTTTAAGAGGTGCACATCGAAAGTTTGAGGGGAGGAGGGTGCAGATCGAAAGTTTGAGGGGTGGGGTGCTACGCCTCTGGGGGATGACACCATTAAGTGCCGCACAGGGTGACACCCGACCTCGCTACGCCACTGGATGTCATCAAACACTAAATCAATACATCTATAGGGCTGGTGAGTAGGTCACCAACCAATTGTATGGCTCATTCAGGTTTTATTGAGCCATAGAACTGGTTGGTGACCTAATGACCAGCCCTATAATCATACAGCATTAGAAGGACAGAACAAGTAAATGGGCGTTTGACAGGTTTATTGGACCCAGACAAGAGCAGGCGGACGCCCATGTAAACACTCGATTCATAAAGATTTCACACAGATTTTCACAAAGATTTTACTGCACAGCACAAAGATGCAATCACGCAAAAACGTGGCCGCCACTTAAAACCTACTTTCGGAAAGACGAGATCTCGCGTGGGGAAGGGAAGCAGGTTTATCTCCGTAAGTGGTCATTCGATGAATAGAAGGGCTTCAAAATACAAACGTACACACGTATATACCTGAACTGACTGACAATATTAAAGGTGTGCTGGACACTTCTGGTCATGCTCAAAGTGCACGTAACTTTCACACAAGCCTGCACTCCACCACCCCAGAATATTTGTTTTTTTTAAAACATACTTGGTGTCCGTTACCAGTACCGTAGCGAGGGAGGCTGGGCGGGGGGGGGGGGGGGCACATGTCCCCGGGCGCCGACTTTAGGGGGCGCCAAAATGGGTTGGAAAAATAAATTGAAAGGTTGAAGGGGGTGCAAATCGAAAGTTTGAGGGGGGGTGCAAATCGAAAAAAATATAATTGTAATTGCCCACTGCTAAATGTCTCATGTGAACACCTCACCCCCTTCTGAAAAAATGTCTGAAAGAAACACTGAAGCGCAGGGTATAAATTACCAAGTTTCCCCTTAAACTACCTTCTATACACCCAATAATCTGTAAATTGTTACCAAATCTAGTATTGCCACAGCCAAGTAAGTTGTAATTGTTTTTAAAAGTGCGGTCGACTTTAGTTTAATAAGACACAAGCAGGGTGTATTCTGTAGCGATATCCAGATAAAACGCTACAATGCTTTAAAAAAACAATTAAGTTTTGCGCTATTTGTAACACAATGCAAATTGGACCTAATTTACTGGCCCGCTGCTCTTGTTACTGAAGTTGTTTTTTTTTTTCAGTCAATCCCTGCCTTCTTTCTGGAAAGGCTATGACGTCACATAATGGTTTGAAAGATGGCAACAATGCAAGTAAATAAACCGGTTGAAGGCTATTGCCTACAGGTTGCGAAACATATTCATCTGGCTATGAAGAAACGAATAAACATCTATTAGACATCTATATGACGCTGGTGGTAGTGTGTCAGTCCTTCCTTCCGTCTTCGCTATAGATTTTGGAACTATAAAAGTAAACATTGCACCATGCAGTGCTTTTCAGTGCATCACATCGTCTTATTATATGTTAGAACGCACTACTCTAGTGGCCGTCTGCCGTGGTTTAAGTCAGAGTATAGTATAGGACCTCTCGGACGTCGGCCACAACTCTAAGACGTTGGCAGCATGAATAAAACGAGTACAATGAAACTTTACACCTACATAATAATTTTTACTGTAGTTTCCTTTACGTTCGCGCATTGTAGTCCTATTTCAAAACGAGTACTATACTTAACCATTATGACACTATATGTCAAGGTTAAAAGTCTACATACAAGATAGTCCCGAGTGTGAGCTTGTATTTGCAGACGCTTCATTGAATTTTGTACCGAACACGCTCGGGCAAGTTCTATCGCCTACTTTACCACACGTTCTGATTGTCCAGCGGTGTTTACCAATGATCTTACCCTTTGGAAATAAGTGCTGATCAGTGGTCCGTTTAGTCTTGAGTATGTACTTATCAGTAAAACGATTAGTTCAAGTATGTATTTATCAGTACTCGCAGATGTAGCTTTTTTTATTCCGAAGATTTAAAGTGATGTAGGCGTCGTTTATACCGAAACGGTTACACAACTTTGAAGACTTGTTATAAGATTCGTATGCAATTTATACTAAAGCTGCAACTTCCGTTGAGGCTTGTTTATACCACTGTTGAGCTAGCCGTGTGGACTTATTCTTACCTCTACTCTACTCAACGTTGAAGGCTTATTTGTACCTCTATTTCAACTGGCCGAGAGTTTTGTTTATATCAATGCTGCTATTACGCGTGTGGGCATTGCCTTAATGTGAGTAGGCCTCTAGCCTAACCAGGGGAAAATATTTTTATAACATCTATATTTAAAAATTCTATATAGAGCTTATGCGAATATTTTGCGTTGGCATTTGGGTACTGTCAGTACGGAGATTAAATGTGTCGTCAGCTGGCGTGATGTTGGAACTTAGTGTACATGAGGGTTTGTTTCTACGGTGGTGCAACCCGGGAGTAGGTTCTTAGTTTTTTAACTGCCATGTTTCTGTGGTTTAAACTACGCCTACCTGAAGAGTTGGTATAAAATGTACACTCATGCTGCGGTAGCATGGGTGTAAAAACTATACTAATAACTCTCCAAATCGGTGTGTAGACTTATGTAGGCAGAGATTATACTTTTGGTATTTTATCAGAAAAAAAATATCAATGGTATAATAAACTAGCCTACATATTTTTAGATGTTTATTTGTCTTTATGGCGGTCAGGCATTTATAACAAATTCATAACCAACATGCAAAAATGTGTAAAGGACATTAGACCTACATAATACAATTTTTATAAAATATAAAATAATTTTTAAAAGTATAATAAATCTGAGTACTTTAAATATAAAAAAGTACTTTCTTTAAATATATGAATGCACTACTATTTATATTACTATAAATAAAAGCGTGGGCCGCTTATTTCAATACGTGTTATTATAGTGCATTTATAAAAGCTTGTAATTATAAACGTTTTTATGTATTTATTATTTTTATACTTTTTAGTATTCACGAGTTATACGCATGTTAAGACAATATGGTGTAGCAACAAATATATGATACACAATTTGAAAAACAGTTTGCTCTAATAATATGATTAGTTTTGCTATACGTGTCACATTTACTGATGTGTTAGTTACAATCAAAAGTTCGGGTTTTTTTTAATTTGTCGGCCTATAGCATACGTCTATCGGTAGAGAGCTGGACTGCTAACCTGTAAGTCTCGAGTTCGAATCCGGGTTCAAGTCAGTAGACCGTCCCTGAGTCCACCCAACTCTGATGGGTACCTAACTCACGATATGGTAAGTAAAGGTGGCTGGGCATAGTGCTGACCACACTATCTCTTGATATGCCGAGGTCACAGAAACAAGTAAACTGTAGTTCACTTGCCCCATAGACCGTCAGGTTTGAAAGGGAAACTTTATAGCATACGTATTGCAAGAACAGCTATTTAAAATTGACTTATGTTATTTTTATTTTTAACTCAAACAAGCAGTACCAAACACATACTTGGGGGTTATGATGAGGTTGCTCCAGGGGTAAATTCGGCTAATCAACGTGAAGTCATATTACATTTACTTAACTTTACACTATACGTGTTTCCATAACACCCCCCCCCTCCCCACCTCCCTTCTCTTGTCGAAGTCGCGCGGAACGTGAGCCAAACACCCCTGACCAAGTGAGCACATTAAACACTCGATGTTATTTAAATATCTAATTGCAACGTGGTTATTTGAGTGGGTTTTTTTTTTTCTTGAAAGAAAAAATACGTAGATCTACGTCGTCGTAGGCTTTGACACATTATTTAGACTATAATTTCGTAGGCTTTGACACATTATTTAGACTATAATTTACTTGCACGATCGGAGTCTTAAACTATTTTTTTAAACTTGTGCATTAATTGTTTGCAGTGTTTAATAAATATACCGTTTTATAAATGTTTTAGATAATTGCTGTGGTCTCTGCATCCCACCCCAATATCATTCTCCCCGATTGCAACAAGACCATTTACCCAGCTTCAGAGGCGTAGCGAGGGGGGGGGGTGCGGACCGCACCGCGTGACACCATTTAGAGGGGTGACAATAAGGCAAAAAATTGCAAAATATATAGAGAAAAACTTGAGGGGGGTGCAAATCGAAAATTTGAAAGTTTGTCCCCGGGAAGGGTCGCTACGCCTCTGGGGGGTGACACCATTAAGTGCCGCACCGGGTGACACCCGACCTCGTTACGCCACTGTTAAAGTATAATATATATTGTGTATTACTTTAAAATACTTTTTTGATAAAATTAAATTCATCAGTTACATCTATTTTAAGTTATTGATTTGATTTAGTATCTAGTTCATTCAAAGCACATATCAATATACGCAGGTAATTAATTTGTCAGTGTATTTAATCATAATGTTCATTATATTGAAAATATCAAGTGTTGAAAGATACACCTTGACACCTTGTGGAACAACTAAACTCCATTTTCATGAGTATATACATTTTAACATTGAAATAGTTTTTGTATACCCCAAGACAAACACAATCTAACTTGACAAAAAACTGGCAGGGGACAAAACACTTATCTCCCTGTCGTGGTTTAAGATTTTTTTTTAAAAGTTAACAACCACTCTTATATCCTTGCCATATGTAGAGATCTTCTAAAAGTTAACAACCAAAGTTATCTCCCTGTCATGGTTAAAGATCTTCGAAAAGTTAACAACCACTCCTGTATTTGATCAAACATTTAAATAATTTGATGAAAATTTATTCACCCTTCCCTTAAGCACGTATTCTGTCCTTACAATTGTAGATATAATAGATTCCGTTTTCAGTCTAATTTTTAGTCAGTACACCCAACTCAGTTTATAATAGCAAATATTGACCGTGCATTAATCGGAGGAATATTTTAAACAGTGTTTTAACTTAAGCGGCTGATGTAGATTTATAAATGTAAAGATGGGGCAACTACCAGACTAATTTTCATATCAATTTTTTTCATGGTGATATTTTTTCTTTTAAAATTTACGTTAGGGTTTTCGGTAAACACGAAATAATATAAATATAAATATATTGTTTGAGTAGTGAATGACATAAGCGTTTTACAATGATTGCACTAAATAATTAAAATCTGTATAAACTGAAGCACTTAAGCCTTAACTAATCTCGCTCTGATATAAACAATGAATTCACTGTGTGATTTTTGTTACGTAAACTATTTATCGATTACTTTTTTTAGAAAATCGCTTTATTATGAAACTGAAGAATTAATATATTTCACAATAATTTTCATCATAATCATTGTAATATGTATTTAAAAAAAAATATAATATGCATTTTCAGTTAATTCATGTAAGAATTTAAAATCGCTAAAGTTAAAGTTAACGTTATATTGTTAGTCTATAGTTACATGTTTCTAATTGATTGCATTCAGTTAACATTAATTATGTTAATCTAACACAAACTGAAGCTCCATGTTTTAATTAGTTCTAGCCACACATCAAAAGTTGTCGAGCTAAGGTTCTCTAAGTCTAGGTCATCACGAGCAAACACTAAAAGAATGACACGCATGTGTGATGCACATGAAGACTTGAATGTATTTTTTATCTTGGGATAATGAGTTCTCTCCCCTGAGTTCTCTCCTCTTTATTTTGTTAAGGGCGGTACATTAGTATTAATTAAAAAACACATTGAGACGTAGCTATGGTAAACAGCACTTAATCCAAGGATTTTGTACACGGAGGGGGTGAACTTAGGCAATTAGGCTTGTCCTTGTTTATTGGTTTTGTCCATGTTAGATTAGTCGTGTTCAAAAAATTAGTCTGGTCCATTGGGGAATTTGTCTTTTTTATAGTGGATTAGTGTTAAGGGGGTAGGCTCCAGAAAAAACCAACTTCTTAATTAAAAGCTTTTATTGATTCATTTGTGTATATCTAAGTTAGGGTACTTGTAGGGAAATATTTCCATGCATCAGGGACTCTTTTGAAAATTTGGTTGCCATGGCAACGGCGGCCATCTTGAAAAAAACATCCTTTTCTGGAGTTCTAAAATTTCATAAACTAACATATATATCGGCTATATAACCATTGATCCTTCTTGTACTAACGCTAATAGAGTCAGCTGGCTAGTTTTTGTAACAGAAATCACTCTAGAAATATTTTTTTTTAATTTTCAAAATTTGGTGTGACGAAATTCCAAGGAAAATAATGCTAAATTCAATGGAATTTCACCTAAATTTTTTTTGAAAATTTGAAAAAAATATGTCTAGCTGTTTTTCGGTAACAAAAATTAGCCAGCTGACTCTATTGGTGTTAGTACAATAAAGATCAATGATTATATGGGCGGTTTATATGTTACTTTAGGAAATTTTAGAACTCCACATCGGTAGTTTTTTCCAAGATGGCCGCCGTTTCCATGGCAACCATATTTTCAGAAGAGTCCCTGGTACATCCAAATATTTTTTCTTAAGTACCCTAACTGATACATAGGCAAATAAATGTAAAAGGCTTTTTAATTAAAAAGTTTTTTTCCCCGTTTTTTTCGGGAGCCTATCCCCTTAACCACGAGGGATCAGCCCGATGGGGAATTAGTCGTCCACTAGGATCAGTCATGTGTATGGTAGAATAGTTTGGCTCATGGAGGATTACTCTTGTGTATGTTGGATTAGTCTTGTTCTTACAGAATTAGTCTTGTCAATGTGGGGTTAATCTTGTCCTTAGTGTATTAGTCTTATCTCTGAGGTGTTAGTGTAATTTAGGTTGATTATTCTTTTCCAAGGGGAGTTAGTCTTGTCCATAGGAGATTAGTTTTGACAATGTAAGAATAGGTCTTGAAAATTTAATTTGTATGTGCAGTTTTAAATGTATATAAATAAATAAATATTATATGTATGTCTAAATGCTCACAATCCAGGAGTAACTTGTTTTCTATACAGAGAAAATTATAAATTCTGAGTAAATTCATTTTGCAAGTATTGTTTTCAATATTCTAAGACCTACATTCACTTATATTTTTACTTCAAAAATTACAAAAAGTGCTTAATTAACACTATCAGTCATTAGCACATTTTACCAAAAGTTCATAAAAAAACAATGGCAACGTTATACTCACTATTTAGGTAATTCCTTTTATCTTGGTTCTGATTTAAACTTGGTTAAAATTTCTTTCTTTTAATTTCACACAAAAATAAAAGTATCCAAAATCCTTGACGTAAAAAATGTGACTAACAACTTGACTAAATATGACTAAATGTGACTAAATGTCTTTCACCTACGGCTTCTAGAGCTCTGTCCGGTCCAAGTTTCCACCCGCCCCTATTTGTACCCGGCACCGCGCGTTAATTAACCGGCAGTCACGTGACCGGCCGGAACTATAAATAAACACTTCCTCACCACGTGAATGGGCGGGGGCTGTCACGGGTGGAATCTAAAAATAGAATTCTTGTATCCAGCAGCGAACGCGTCACGGTTCATTGACTTGGGTTAGGCTCTCGTTTGTTAACCTATTGACTGACCTCTTAACCTATTGACTGACCTCTTAACCTGTGGACTGACCTCTTAACCAGTTTACTGTCCTCTTATTTCAGAGACTAAATTTGTTGTTTCTACATTGAATATGATACCGCCCCCCCCCCTGTGTGTGTATTGGATTAACTTACAGCATTTATTTTAAGGCGGTATACCTTGCAGTTTAATTATTTATTCTACCGCGGTCTAAATAGACTTAAGGCTTGACACAGCGAATTAAAATAATCAAAAACGAAGTGAAATAAATGTCAAAATTCAAACCCTAAAAAATTAGCAATTAATTTTTGGACGATGGGTTATTTTTTGCATGAAGGCGTCGCAATGTCTACAACTTAGGGCGTGCTAGGTCCACAAGTATCATGCATGTTGGGGCGTGGTCGAACCACACATTATCATGCATGTTGGGGTGTGGTCTTGCAGCACAATATCGTGTAGTTTTAAATGAAATTCAATTTTTTTTAAAATTGGAATCACGAAGCGGACTTGCCCATTTCTAAATATAGACCAAGACAAGTTTTGTTTATGCTACGCTTGGATTGGTTTTTTTTTAAAAATAAAACGATAATATGTGGGACGGCTTGGTAGAGTGGTCGGTTGGTAGAGCTAACGACTGCTAGCCGGAAGTCTCGAGTTCGAATCTCGGACACGAGCGAGTAGGACTGGGTGACACCATTTAGAGGGGGGGGTGACACCAAGGCAAAAAATTGCCAAATGTACAGAAGAAAAATGCTTTTTAGGCAGACGTAGTACGACAACATTACACATACACATACACACAAACACAAACATATATAAATATATATATATATATATATATATATATATATATATATATATATATATATATATATATATATATATATATATATATATATATATATATGTGTGTGTGTGTATGAATATATTCTTGAGGGGTGGGGGTGACACCACGAAGTGCCGCACCGGGTGACACCCGACCTAGCGACGCCACTGGTTGGGATGATACAGTGTTGTTATGCTGTGGTGTATGACTCACCGGAAATTATTAATATTTGTCTCGTCTCTAGGCTATCCCATCCCCCTCCCCCACGTATCACGTATGGTCGCGTTTCTCTTTGGTTCATGAAGGAGAAAATCTTTGTCTCCCAACATATTTTATATATATATATATATATATATATATATATATATATATATATATATATATATATATATATATATATATATATATATATATATATATATATATATATATATATATATATATATATATATAAAATGTATCAGACTCCTGCTGCTAAATTCAATATTATTCCATACCCACTTCAAAACTAGGATTGCACCTCCCACAGCACTTCCCACAGTCCATCAAAAAGACGGAGGGTTTTCCCGATTGTTGATTTAAAAGTCTGGGGTGATCCCATGTTTACCCATATCCCATCCTTCTGACTGTTCGCTACCCATGTTTTAACTGGACTTGGTTCGTCTTTTCAAGGTTTGTTTAATTAAGTCGTTCATTCAAGGTCAAGTTGGTCTGTGTTAATTAGGTCAGCTTCGTTTCTTGCCTACTCGAAATCGGGTTTTTTTTCTTTGTGTTTGCGTTTGTGTGCGTTTGTTTTATGTTTTTTCGTGACAGTGTGTGAAAAGGTGTACATGTCTGTTTATGTGTGTGTGTGTGTGTGCGTGTCTATATCTGTAAAAGTTATGTGCGTGAGTGTGTGTGATGTTCGTATATGTGTGCCCATGCACTAAACGACATCCGTATAAACATCCATAAGAAAAACAACATCGATGATACAGGCTTGTGAAACAGGATCTGCCAGGGAGATAAAGAAGAGACCCAAAGCGACCGTAGATCTGAACAAACATCTTAGAGCCGGATCATCCTTTATGTTACAGCCCATTGTACAGGTGTGTGGTTAACGAGGAACTGTGTGCGTCGGGTGGATTCGATCCTAAGCCTTGAGGGTGTGCAGCGAATTATAATGAAAGTGAAAGTTTTGTTTTTTTTCATGGGGACGTACCAAATAACAGGATATATTCTCTAGACTCTATGCGGTCATAATGAGAAGAGTTTTAGTTAAGGGCATTAAATGGTTGGGTTGGAGTTTTCTTTGAGTAAACACAGCACTAATGGGTACCAGACTTTGGGAAGGAAAAGGCGGGTGGGATTAGTATTTAATTCATTTATATTCATGATATATATATATATATATATATATATATATATATATATATATATATATATATATATATATATATATATTCACTTGCATAGGACGTCCTGTCTTATGTTTGGGTCAGAGGGTCCGCTAACGTTTAAACTCTAACGGTGTTTTCAATGTGTTTTCAATGTATCCGCCCACCCCCTTGAGGAAATAGGAAAATATAATTTAAGAATAAAATATGTACAATACCCCACCCACACCACACCCACTCCAGGTTAAATTGTCTGAAGGAAACCTTGCATTCCAGACTGACAGAGTAAAAGGCAGTAAGGCACTAAAGCTTAATTTTTATTTTCACAAAAAAATTCTCAACTTTTCTTTTTTAAAATAAGATTCTTTTAACTAATTAGATTTAGCTGTTCTAGATTTCACCCAACTTTAAAAATTAAACGAAGGTCAACAATAATTCAATTAATAAAAAATTTCTTTTCTTTTTTAAATTTTTTTTTCCTTGTCAAACACTTAGCTAAAAGACTCCATTTCGTGCTGTTTAGTTGTATCAAACACTTAGGGTAGCCGTGCTGTAAATGATGAAATACGCCCCTTTTTTTACATGTGGGTACGTCATATACATACGAGTTATATGAGAAAGTTGTGTTTGCTAACGGGCTTAGGCCCATACCGCCTTGAATAGCAGACAGAATTAGGTAACGCTGCTTGCAAGGTAAACACAGACAGACGCGTTGTATAGCGAGGTGAGACGCCCATGTAGAGTGTAACGTCATCTTTAGAGACGTTGTAGAAAGACGTAAGTCGAGCTAAAGTAGAGTTTAACCTCAACTTTTGAGCGATGTATAGCGAGGCGAGGCGCTAATTTACGGTTTAGCCTCATCTTTAGAGGCGTTGTATAAAGCGGTACGTTACTACTAAAGTAAAGTTTAAAATCATGTTTAGAGGGGTCGAATACTGAGCTTTGACGCGTTTATAAAGAGTTTAGCCTTTAGAGCGTTGTATAGCGAAGTAAGAAGTGTTAATATAGTTTAACTTTAGCTCTAACTATATCCTTGTTTTTTTTTTATTCTATTAAAAATGTATAGCTTCTGAAACACATTCTCGTATTCATTCCATTCTAATATTATTCTAAACGATGGAAACGACTAGCTTTCGTAGTAACTAGTAAGTTAGAAGGTTGTCATTGCATGTCGTAGTGATCAGGAAACCAAGAAGTTAACACTGTATGTCGCAGTAGTTAGAAAGTTAACACTATATGTCGCAGTAATTAGTCAGAAAGTTAACACTATATGTCGCAGTAATTAGTCAGAAAGATAACACTCCAACAAAGTAGTAAACAGCAGTGGGTAAGGACCGTGGCATGAGAAAAATACCCACAGTACCCCATCTCAAAGTGTAGAATTATGAAGCAATGTAGCCTCCGCCCTCCCCCCCCCCCCCTCCCCAGCATACTGAATACACCCAACTTGACAGATTTTTGTTTAAACAAATTCAGCCAACAAATTCAAATAATATCATAATTTTGTCGCAGATTTTGTCACATTTTGCTTGGAAATTTCGCGAAGAAAATTATATGGTAATGTCGCTTTATTTAAAGAGAACTGAAGTGCTTATAGTTTCTTTTGACAACTGGGTATGAAGGGCTATTGGAGAGGGCGTGCATGGGTTATTGGGGTGTTGACGTCGGATCTGTAGGGCTCTGGTGGGCGTATCAAGATCTGTGTTTAGCCACGGAGACCCTCGACCGTGACGTTCAAATCCTATTCAATTGAAGGGGAGGGGGGGGTGATGTTTAACGTCTAAATATAGCTCACTGTGAGAGAGAAGGGAATGAAGTTTCATGTTGATGTGTTGAATAGTGCAGTAGTGCTGGTATAGCATGAAAGGAATCCGATCTTTGCGTACCTAGCAACTATCATTGTAACAATCAACAATAACGTAACATCAATACATTTGCCACGCCATCTATGTCCATAAGGGCAACATCAGACGGGACTGAGCTGCCCACAGAGTTTCTTCCAGGTATCTCTTCGGGTGGGGGGGGGGGGTTGAAATATATATTATTTATATAACTAATACATTCTCTTGAAAGGGAGAAGGGATGGGGGTGGACAAGCCTTGGGGGAAAGGGCGTCGCCCTCCTTCATGAGATGCATGAAAGAAACTGCAAAAAGTAGATAATGATTACTGCCGTTGAGATCATTTAACAAAAAAAAAAGTATTTTAGATCTTAATTAAAAATAAAGTTCCCTTTCGAACTTGATGGTCAATGGCACAGCTGAAGTAGAGTTCACCTGTTTCAGTGACCTTGGCATATGAAGGAATAGTGGGGTCAGCACTATGCCTTAACATGAGCCAAGCACCCATACAGCTGGTTCGATTCAGTGACGTTCTACGGACATTAACCCGGATCTGAACTCGAGACTTTCGGGTAAGCAGTCGTATGGTCTACCACTAAACCACACTGTCCCATAAAATCCTAATTGCATGTTTTATCAGCCTAGAGAGCAACACGATTTACGCAGTCATTTTTTAACATTTCTCCACTCTTCACTTACGAAGACATTTCTACCAGTATCTCCCTTGACATTTTTAAAACTTTAATTTAAGAACCTGGAGCAGTAAAGACAGAACTCTTCACTCTCCGAAGTTTACAAACTGACCTTGTGTAAATACAACTTCAAGGCTGCCAATCAAGCAATGTTGTTCTAATCTATTGAAACTTAATTAAAGTGCGAGCTGCCCCATTTAGCAAGCGGATTTATAATTAAATTTCAAAGTTTGTTTTATTTCTATTTTCTACAACACATAAAGAAACCGCTCCATATATTGGCGCTCATGATAGTAGGTAGGCTATCAGTTAGGCTATTCCTTGTCTCGTGACTCAAGGCCAGAGTTTCTTCCATGCATCTCTTCGCCCCCCCCCCCTCCCCGTAGAAAGTCTACCTCCCCCCCCCCGAATGAATACTTTTAACAGTGTCCGCGCCCCGAAAATTTCATGTGCCCCCCCCCCCCCCCCCCCCGGAGAAAAAAGTCTGGAAGAAACACTGCTCAAGGCGAGTGTAATATCAATGACATTTTTTCATTGTATAGGTGTGTAATTTATCCTGATTCTATATCCGGCACCGACTTGACTTACTTATGAATTGATCTTGTGAGCCCACCCCCTCCTCCCCTCTGATGGGTAGCCAAGGGATACAGCTACATCTCTCCACCGCCTTTCCTCTACTTTAAAACTTTATTTATTTTAAATCCAGCTCACTCGACATGTGACGTAATAATTTCCCCACCCCTAGCGGTAGAGAGCTAGACTGCTAACCCGAAAGTCTCGAGTTCGAATCCGGGTTCAAGTCAGTAGACCGTCCCAGAGTCCACCCAACTCTGATGGGTACCTAACTCACGTTAGGGAAAGTAAAGGCGGTTGGGCATAGTGCTGACTACACTATCTCTTCATATGCCGAAGTCACAGAAATTGGTGAACTCTACTTCACCTGCCCTATAGACCGCCCGGTTTGAAAAGGCAAGTTTTATTTTTACTTTAATCATACATTAAATATTCCCATATCTCACCGCTGTAATGTGTGTAGCCCTTATGGTGAAAAAGCTCTAACTCTAACACATGTTTGAAGGGAGCCAGTTACTTTTGAAAAAGTAATATACGCTTTTTATACAAATTGAAGTATTTTTTCTTGACAATTTTAGCATATTTCAGACTTTAATTCACTTCAATCTGAACTTGTAAAACATCATGGTTGGTAACTTTTCTTTTTTTTTTTTCAATTTTTTTTAACCTCAACTTGCATAATAAAAGGGTTGATGACCTTGAAAAATGTTTTATAATTTCTTCACGGCTGAATCAAGCTGTGAGCGATCTAGCCAGGGAATGGGATGACCTTGATCTCGTTTGATCCGTTACACACTAATTGCATAGCAACGCTGCCCAGAAGGATCCATTCACCGTTGCTAGGGGCCTTGCAGTAGACGGGAGCTCCGTTGTCACCCTGAGGTCGATAAAAATTGGAATGGGGAAGTCAAAAATGTATGCGTAAAAAACATGATAATCAAATATTTTTTTAGTCACAATGCTCTCTTTTTCAGTATTTAACGTGTTTGTAAAAGCTTAGGACAATATATATATATATATATATATATATATATATATATATATATATATATATATATATATATATATATATATATAATTTTCTACATGGGGACCATACAAGGCAACGCAGCTTAGCTACCACTGTCATCCCCACCTGTCAGGTTAGCTGTGGTTCAACCCGAATGTTTACAATAGTAGAGTCGGTTCGGTTCGAATAAGTGACGGTTATTAGGGGCAGATAATTTAGTTTTTAAAGATTTGAAACTAAGGGGAGATTAAAAGTTCTGCTTGTTATTTTCATTGTCGTCCGTAAACGGCTGCTTTCACTGGGCGGGATGGAATGGGGGCTGGGGGTGGAGGTGGGGGAGGGGGAGGCAGGGCGGTGGGGTAGTGTCGAATTCACAAATTATGAATTGTTGATAAGTAGAAAACAAAACAACTAGATAGCGGCGTAATTTTTAAAATTGATGTTCAAACTTATATGTTAGAAGATAGACATAGATCTATAGATTTTATTGCTTGATAGACACAGATCTATAGGTTCTATTGTTTGCTTGATTGAATGAAAAAGGAAACAATGGTCAGAATGGACTGATGCAGAGTTTGTTCCAGGCATCTCTTTGCCTCCCCCCCCCCCCCCATAGGAAGAATGTCTAACCCCCCCCCCCCCCCCGAACGTGATGGAAATTATACATTTTTACTAGTGTCACCCCCCCCCCCTGAAAAATGTTGACCCCCCCCCCCCCCCGGAGAAAAAAGTCTGGAAGAAACACTGTACAGATGTAGATAGTATAATACACACATTGTGAAATACTCACCGAGCAGTATAGGTTCTGGCCGCTGGCGGTGGCGAAACAGAGGGTTGTGCCGGCACCAAACAGGTTGGGTAGATTGGTACACCCCAGGGGGGAGAACCTGATCGCCGCCTCGTATAGCCCGGACGCCACGAGTTTACCTGGGTAAGGTACCGGATGTTAGAGGTCAGGTGAGGCATTGAGGGAAACAAATTGTATAGAAGCTGTATAGTTAAATTAAAGTGAATAATGTTAATTAATTACATATCTGTTTGTTTAACAATAATTTTTACAACTAATCAAACTAAATACATTTTAAAAAATGGGTACCGTAGTAAAGAAAAAAAAATTCAATATAAAAACAAACCAAAAGCGTATATTATCCCTCCCCCTCCAGTCAGTTATCCCCAATCCTTTCCTTAAACCCAAATATCAGATTACGCCACCTAAAGTAGTTGACTGTGTGGGCGTGGTGGATCAATGTATAGTCCAATGTATTTTATATATATATATATATATATATATATATATATATATATATATATATATATATATATATATATATATATATATATATATATATATATATATATATATATATAAAGCAATGTATGTGTGTCTGTGTGTTTGTCTTTTATGTATTACTACACCTCTCATCACAACGCCTTGAAACTTTGGGAAGTTGTGAATATTTCTGGGGAGGTTTCTGCGGAAAAAAATTCTAATTCGGGATTTGTTTTTTCTCTATATTCGGTATCCTAATATATAAAAGGCCATGTGCGCTCTTCTCTCTCTCTCTCTCTCTCTCACTCTCTCTCCCTCTCTCTGTCCGCAAAATATTTTCGCCGGACATCACGTCAGAATCGGCAGCGATATATGGATACCTTCATACGGACTTTTGTTGAAAATAATATGTTAGATGTTTTAAATGTATAACCACAATTTTATTTAAAGAAGAAGAATAAAAAATAAAGGCGTATTCGAATGTAGAAAAACATTTTTTTATTATGCAACAGGAAAAGCATTAATAGACGTGAAAAAGAACGCATAAAACTGTGACGTCACTAATGTTTATACATTAAATAATGACGTCATATACCGTGTTTAGAATAACAAGAAATGAACTATTTCATTCAAATTTGATTTAGATCTACGTACACTATGAAATGTATACAATACAATTTTTCCGGCCTAAACTCATAAAATTTATTTTATTTATTTGGATTCTAGATCTAGAGATTCTCGATTGTAGATCTAGACTAGATCTAAAACTACGCAATAACTAGACGTAGACGCTAAGATCTAGATTTAGACTCTAACTACTCTAGAATCTATTCCAAAAATCAATTTCTATATTAGCACTAAACTATTTCAAGACTTAATTATTTTATACAAAATCTTTGTTTGGAACTGGCTAATCTGGGATAAAAAAAATAATTTGAAAGAATAGGCATATTCGCGTAAGTTAAGATTTTAAAATACGTCTTTCATTCTCCATGTTGTAATAAAATACTTAAAAAAACTTTTTAAAAAAACAAGTTTTTCTTGTGGACTAAAAAGTAGAAAATAAATTTTTCTTCCGACCCTAGGGGATCTACCAATGACTGCTCGTAGATTTTGTGCTTCCTCGTGATGACAAAAAACGTGGGTACGTTCACCATCAAATTTCCCGACCCATCTGCCCGACCCACGTTTTTTTTAAATACACGGACTAAAAATCTTGAGCGAGAAAGGGCGTAATTTAATTAAGCCTACATGCCGTGACCAGGATTCGAACCTGGGTTGTCGTGGCCACAACGCGAAGTACTAACCACTATACGATCACGGCCAGCGCGCTCACATCGATTGGGGCCGAAGTAACTGTGTCAATAGGCCTCCAGTCTTGTCGGTATCTTTAGAAATCATGTCCTCAATTTTATGGTCCTTGGGGCGTAATTTAATTAAGCTAATTTAGGTCTCTAATTGCTAGTTTTTATGATTGCATCTGAAATTGTTAGGCGAAAATAGCCTGCATTCCAAATTTCAGATCTCTAGAGCAATCAGAAGCGGGCTAATTTTCGATGTCAATTTTAACAAAAAACATCCAAACAAACAAACAAATAAACGCGAAGCTGAGTTAAGAAAAACGTGTTAAAAGGTGCCTAAATAGCTGAAATGATAGTGTACTTAATACCACGCAGGTGGTGCGGATTCGAGACACACCAAGTCAAACTTGGTTATTTACTATTTTTATATGTGAATCTTCTGATTTTAGACTATATAGAAAGGAATTACTTCCTTCCAATTTGATTTAGATCTAGAATCTAGATCTATAGATCATCCAGACGTATGCTATGAAATATAAACAATTTTATCGGTAAAAGTAATACAAATTACTTAAAAACAACATAATGACCATTGAATAGCCAGATTTTTAACGGAATCATATAAGTCACTTAATCAGTGTGTGCCTGTGTTATGTTAAATGTGTCGGATTTTTAGCTAATTAGTTATTTCTTTGCTTTGCCACTAATATCGTTCAGCGTGTAATAAAGCACATTGCGTTTTGACCAATAACTATTTCATAAATTATTTTTCTCAAACAAGTACATTTTAAAATATATCGGCCTATAATTCACGTGAAACGGTTATTATTTTATTTCATTCAAATTTGATTTAAATCTACGTACGCTAT
Organism: Physella acuta; assembly: GCF_028476545.2. Lineage (NCBI taxonomy): Eukaryota > Metazoa > Mollusca > Gastropoda > Physidae > Physella > Physella acuta. The sequence goes on from NW_026732291.1 coordinate 135,122, forward strand.
GAAATTTATACAATAAAATTTTGCTCGGGCTAAACTTAAAAAATAAATTCTATTAGGATTCTAGATCTAGATATTCTAGATCTAGATATTCTAGATCATCTAGATCTAGATATTCTAGATCATCTAGATCTAGAGATTCTAGATCATCTAAATCTAGAGATTCTAGATCTAGATCTAGATTATCTAGATCTACGGAAAAACTAGACTTACACAGATGTAGACCTTACCTACATCTAGAATCTATTCAAATAATACATTTCTATACTAAAGTATTTCAGGCCTTAATTACTTTATTGAAATCTTTGTTTATCTATGCAATTTGCTAATCTCTATAATATATAAAGGAAAGTTGTCGGGTGCCCGATAGGGCACTTCCCATTTGGCAGGATCTTGCCTTGGGGCGACAGAACACGGGGGCCGGTTGGCCGAAAAGTCTACGATGAGGGGGTCAAAACTGACCTCGACTGACCGGCGCCTTATATGAGCTATAAATCGAAAAAAAAATGTCCACGTAGGAACCTCTTCATAACTCCTGAGGTCGTAAACCGACCCTCGGGCGAATTAATTAAGCATTCAAATTCTCAATGTTTTCGAAAACCTAAGCGAAGCAGGGCAGCATGCCTAGTATATATATATATAATGTATACGCCTATATATTATGTGTGTATCACGTGTATATACGCTCTACTGTTGTTTAGTTTACCAACGTCACCAACCTGCTTGTGATGCTCCCCAACTGACGACCTTACAATCATTGAAGTCCACTTTACCGGACATTGTGACAGGATTGTAAGCACAAGCTGTTGTCTGACATGTCCCAAGGTAACTCAGCAGATTGATGTAGCGGTCGTTGATGGTGATATACGCGATGCCGTTGGTGCCTGTTTGATGTTTCATTAAATGCCAGCATCATTTCAGAAGTTGGTTGTAAATTAATTCTATGTTAAATTAAAATTAAACGAAAAAAATAACTAATTGTTTACACAAATAAATCAATTTTAGTATTTTCAGTAATTTATAACAGTAAACAAAATTATTTGTAACAGCTCAAATAAATAAGCATTCATGATAACTAAAAATAAATCAACGTTTTGGAGTTAATGATAAAAATAATTTTGGTATTGCCTTGTAATTTTTACTGTCTCTAATGTAACTATGATCACTTACATTATTTTATTTTTTTGTTTTATTTTTTCTCATTTCTGTATAAGCCCATGACTAAAACTTTTAAAATGCTGAACTTAAATATATAGACTGGCAACCACATTCATCTTAGAAACTGTGAGAATATGCAAATTGTTTACCGTTAACTATTGTGAATATAGGAGCTGTGATGGGGTAGTTTTGGTTGCCGATGGAAATCTCAAACCTGCCAACAAAGCATTTAACAAAAAATGGGTATTTGTTTTATGGACATTAAAATCTTTAACGTTTAAAAAGTTAGTGTTACTGAAAGGAAGCAAAGATATACTAAATGACCTCGCTCTTAATTTTACAAAAACGAATTGCGCCAAATGTGTTCTACAACTCATTTACTTATTTACTCAGCATAACCTTTTCGTGTCGTGGTATATATATATATATATATATATATATATATATATATATATATATATATATATATATATATATATATATATATATATATATATAGAGAGAGAGAGAGAGAGAGAGAGAGAGAGAGAGAGTAGTTTTATAATTAATTGTCTTCTTATAAAGTTTTATTCTAAGTAAATGCGTAAATGGGGTAAACAAATGATTCATGCATCGATATATTGTTGTGTCAGCCGAACTCTACCTTACAGTTTGGCAACGAAGCTTTATGCTGTCAATGAGCTGTATTAAAAGACATGAGATGACCTTCGTCAAACTTACGTTCCTGTGGCGATCAGCTGACCACATATTGACGTGGTGACAAAAGTTTTCTTCAGGGTGCCGTTGACTGTGGCTGTAGCCAGGACAGCGTTGCAGGAGACGACGGTACCGTTTTTGTAGGTGACGTTGGCGATGCCACCGTAGATGCAGTCGTTGCTGACGGGGACACCGTTGAGGAGTCGGAACCCTGACTGGCACACTGGTAAAACAATTTGTTAACAGGCATTCGTTCTTAATTTTTAGTATCGGAGGGGATCGAGCCTTATCTGCCAGAGGGTTTGAACTTGAGACTTTTTTTTTCGAATTTATTAACCATGAGCTTTTGCCGACTCAACCACGCCTCCATCACAATAAAGTTTATGCGCCATTGAGGCCATTGACTCCAATTTCAGCCTGCTTTTCTATGTGGATTTGCTTCCATAGCCTTTGTCCAACCAAGAACAAACTACAAGGCAGAAGTTGTTTGATTTTGGAGTTGTCTCTCCAAGAAGAGCGGCTGTCCAGAGCTAACGAGCCTCATCTGCCCGAGGGTTCGAACCATGAGCTTTACCGACTCGACCACGCCGACCCCTCTCAAGGTAGTAATAAGCGATATATATATATATATATATGTATATATATATATATATATATATATATATATATATATATATATATATATATATATATATATATATATATATATATATATATATATATATTAATACAATTCACATTGTTTTTTTAACCCTACATTTTATTCTTATAGAAGTAAACAAAAATTGTCTGCTAGAAAAACAATTCTAAAGTATTATGTCTATGTTATTTGGGACAGCTTGGCTTAGCGGTAGAAAGCTCGACTGCTAATCGGAAAGTCTCGAGTTCGAATCCGGGTTCAAGTTAGTGAAAAGTCCCTGAGTCCACCCCGCTCTGATGGGTACCTAACTCACGTTAGGAAAAGCAAAGGCGGCTGTGCATAGTGCTGACTACAATATACCTTAATTTGCCGAGGTCAAGAAACATAAACTCTACTTCATCAGCTCTTTGGATTGCTAGGTCTAACGAGGAATCTTTAATTTACTTTTTTTGTCTATATTATACATTTTTTACTCCTTTTATTTGCAAAGAGTTCGAGCTTTTGTAAGAATTGGAAAACAGGTTTACAATTAAATAAAAATGTTACATAGAAAAAAATGTGATATACACTCACGTGAAGGTGGTACTGTGGTTGTTGGTGTGGTTGTCGTGGTGGTCGTTGTTGGGGTGGTAGTTGTTGTAGTCGGTGTGGTGGTGGTTGTGGTGGTGGTTGTGGTGGTCGTTGGTGTGGTGGTTGTAGTAGTAGTTGGAGTTGTGGTAGTTGTGGGTGTGGTGGTGGTAGCTGTGGTTGCTGTTGTAGGCGCGACAGTGGGGTTGATGAGTGGTTGCGAGCCACAGGTAACAGACGAACTACAGCGGCATTGCTGGACCGTGGTACCATCAGCTGCAAGGTAAGACATCGGTGTTAGATCAATAACATAAGGCATCGATAATACATAGCTGACACAAGGCTACAATGTTGTATCTCCAACATAAGGCATCGAAATTACATAGCAAATACAAGGCTATAATGTTACATCACCATCATAAGGCATCGATATTACACAGCTAATACAAAACTGCAATGTTGTATCACCAATTCAAGGCATCGATATTACATAGCAAATACAAGACTGCAATGTTGTATCATCGATATTACATAGCAAATACAAGGCTATAATGTTACATTACCATCATAAGGCATCGATATTAAATTGCTAATACAAAACTGCAATGTTGTATCACCAATTTAAGGCATCGATATTACATAGAAAATACAAGACTGCAATGTTGTATGACCAATTTAAGGCATCGATATTACATAGAAAATACAAGACTGCAATGTTGTATCATCGATATTACATAGCAAATACGAGGCTAGGATGTTATACCACCAACTTAAGTTGACGATATTACATAGCAAATGCAAGGCTATATTTTTGTTTTATTTAAAAGATGTAAGCTGGTTTTATTAATTTTCTTTTGGGGTGGTCAAATGCTAGATCGTTTGGCTGTTAGCCCAATGGTCAAGAGTTCAGATCTCAGTTAGGACTTACGACTGTAGGACGTCTCTGAGTCCATTCAGCTCTAAAAGGTACCTGACTAGTGCTGACCACACTATCCCCTCATATGCCGAGGTCAAGAAAAATAAACTCTCATTCATAAGCCCAAGTCTAAAAGTAACTTCACATTACTTTTACTAATTTTTCTTGATTAAATCCTTACAGCTCTGAATATTACACAAAAAAAAACAGAAATTAAAGAATGTTAAAACATTTTTTTACCAGTGTTCTTTTCTCTTTTAATCAATTTAATTAAAAACTCCAACTCTCTCCTCTCTTACTAAAACAAATCGCCCAATATTTCCCCTGAAATTTTTATCCAACGTCAAAATCATGGAGAATATTGACAGAACTCTTCAGCCTCTCAAGTTTACAAACTTTACCTGACCAAACACACCAATAGGTTACTCAACCATCGTGCCATGTTGTTCAAATAAACTTAATTAAGATGGTTGGTGACTCATTCTACACATTTATTTTCAATTAATATTAATAAAACTTAATTGTAATTTGTTTTTGTTTATTGATTTCGTTAATGACAAATTAATTATACCTAAACCTATGTATATAAAAATTAGTTTGTGCTTTATTTATATTTGACTTGTCCTAACTGTTAATTTAAGCAACTAATTTAAGAAGTCTTATGACTCAAGTTGGTAGAAATGTCAATGACCTTAAGCTAGGGTCGAGATGTCTTAAATTTAGACCATCAGACCCACCCTTCTCGTTACGTCACACTCTCCTCCCCCCCCCTCCCCCCATCCGTGTACCCGGGCTACATTTTGTATTTAGCTCATGAAGGCAATCAAAACATTTGCTTGCTTTTAATTAAAGACACACAGTACTGCTGTACTTCTGCTTTCGTTTTTAGCTACATTTCACCAACGAGTTTTCTGCGATAGAATAGACACACTGACTTCACAGACGTACACAAGGTAGGGGGTGGAGGGGTGTTGGAGCGTTAGTATGTTGGAACTCTGTTCCTTATATTTTATAAATATATAATGGCTAAAGTGCATTAGGGTCAGTGGCCAATATTTGCTAGGATCAGTGGCCAAAGTACGTAAAAATCAGTGGCAAAAGTACGATAAGATCAGTGGCCGAAGTACGCCATGATCATTGGCCAATAGTCACTAGGCTCGGTGGCCAAAGTACGATAGAATCAGTGGCCAAAGTAAGGTAGGATCAGTGGCCAAAGTGTGAGAGTATCATTATCCAGAGTACGATAGAATCAGTGGCCAATGCTCGCTATGATCAGTGGCCAAAGTACGATATGATGAGTGGCCAAAGTACTTTAGGATCAGTGGCCAAAGTACGATATGATGAGTGGCCAAAGTACTTTAGGATCAGTGGCCAAAGTAAGGTAGGATCAGTGGCCAAAATTTGCTCGGATTAGTGGCCAAAGTACGAAAAGATATGTGGCCAAAGTACGTTAGGATCAGTGGCCAATGTTTGCTAAGATCAGTGACCAATATTCACTAGGATCATTGGCCAAGGTACGATAGAATCAGTGGCTAAGAGCTGACTCACCAAAGAAAGTTCTCTAAGTCCTAAAGTTAGATTTCACCCATCTAAGAGACCCGCCCTTCCTGTACCAAGGTCCCATTAGACCAGGGTGGGGCCAGGATGGTCTCATGACGTCATAAAAAAACATGACTTTTCATCCGGGAAAAGATCTTAAGCACTTCCGGTTGGCAAACACACCCGTGACTTACCTCCCGTGAACTTGGTACCAGAAAAAGAGGCTCGGAAAGACAGCAGATAAAGATGGTGCTACGTAAACCCAATGCTGTCACGGATAAGTGATTGTCGGGATTAGGATTAGGTTAATCTTTTGTCCTAGTTTTGTTGATGGTCGCACACTTATATTGGGATTGGGTATACGTTATGGGAAAACGGTGGGGGGGGGGGGGTATTAGGATATATACCTGAGGTTGGGGGTAGGATGGGGTCTAGGAATCTACTGCGAACGTCTTCAGAACATTTAGGAACGTCTTTTGAATAATTTGAGTGGAAGTGCCCCCTCCCACGAAAAGATGCCTGAAAGAAAAACTGATGTCAATACCCGGGGCATCATATGTTGTTAAACCTGGGGCTTGCCTAAGGAAAACCTGGGTGTGTCTTGAGATATACCAGGAGTGTCTTATGGGGAAAACCTTAAGGGCGGGTCAAGGAATAAACGAGGGATCGATGTGCGTTACCGCACATCAACCAGAGGCACCTCCCACATCAACCAGGGACACCTCCCACATCAACCAGAGACTCATCCCACATCAACCAGAGGCACCTCCCACATCAACCAGAGACACCTCCCACATCAGCCAGAGACTCCTCCTACATCAACCATAGACTCATCCCACATCAACCAGAGACTCATCCCACATCAACCAGAGACTCCTCCCACATCAACCAGAGACACCTCCCACATCAGCCAGAGACTCCTCCCACATCAGCCAGAGACTCCTCCTACATCAACCAGAGACTCCTCCCACATCAACCAGAGACACCTCCCACATCAGCCAGAGACTCCTCCTACATCAACCAGAGACTCCTCCCACATCAACCAGAGACACCTCCCACATCAACCAGGGACACCTCCCACATCAACCAGAGACCTCCCATATCAACCAGAAACTCCTCCCACATCAACCATAGACTCCTCCCACATCAACCAGAGACACCTCCCACAACAACAGGAGACACCTCCCACATCAACCAGAGACTCCTCCCACATAACCAGAGACACCTCCCACATCAACCAGAGACCTCCCACATCAACCAGAGACCTCCCATATCAACCAGAGACTCCTCCCACATAACCAGAGACACCTCCCACATCAACCAGAGACCTCCCACATCAACCAGAGACTCCTCCCACATCAACCAGAGTCACCTCCCACATCAACCAGAGATTCCTCCCACATCAACCAGAGACTCCTCCCACATCAACCAGAGGCACCTCCCACATCAACCATAAACTCACCTCCCACGAAGTTAGTCATACAGCAGACGTTTCTCGTCATGGAGTAGTAGCAGGCCTGAGGGGGGCAGGGCAGGTAGGAGGTGGTGGCGTACAGGGTGTTGCTCCAGGTGTAGTACATGGTGCCGTAGCACTGCAGCGCCGTGCTGTAGTAGTAGGACGTCGGGTAGTAGTAGTAGTAGTCGGTTTGGTAGTACAGGTGGGCGGTGGCTAGCGGTAGGAAGGCGAGCAGGAGGATCATCGTGGGTGTGGACATTGTGGAGGATGCTGTTGTAGCTTCAAGATCTGTTACAGATAAAAGGTACAAGTATATACATAGTGTTAATGGAACCGTGTGGTTTAGCGGTAGAGCGCTAGGTAGCTAACATGAAAGTCTCGAACTTTTATGGGTAGGCCTACTAATAAGTTAGGGAAAGTATTATCGGCTGGGCTTGGTACTGACCACACTATATTTTCATATGCCGAGGTCGTAGAAACAGATGAACTCTACTTCACTTGCGCCATGGACCGTCTGGTTGGAAAAAGGAACTTTACATAATGTTACTATCACTCTGATGTTTGATTTTGTTTATATTTTTGATAACGGATAAGAAAGATCCTCAAATGTCTACAGTTTTTACTCTGATATCATTATGTTTTAATAAGGCAGACCTACTTTTACAATTAAAATGTTAAAGTAATTGCTTTTCGACTCATGCATTTGATTTATTTAGGGTCTTTTATTTTTAGATATACAAGATACATTATACTTATAATAGTTGTAAGTCAGAAATATTTTAACAATCATTAATTAAACATTAAAAGTATTTAAGATTTAAAATCCAGATACAAAGTTTTGCATATTAGTCCTTTTCTTTTCTATATATCTGATGAAATTTTCCTTTGAAGTCTAAATGCTATTTTTACACATTGCTAAACATTTCTACATTGTGATGTGCAAACGTATATTTAATGTTTTTTTTTAAAGTAACACTTCCATTCTAAATTTCACACCTAAATAAACACACGCTTTGAAAAGATTCAGTTGATTGTTTCAAATGAGAAATTTCTAAAAAAAAAAATCTAAAAACTAATTTCTAAACTAAATTAAACTAAGCTACAAAACTGCCTAGAGAGTCCACCACAGTCTCTTAAATCACCTGGTGTTAGATCGTGTCGTCTGCCGTCTTCTATCTGTCGTCTGCTACACCCAGGTACTCACCAGTCTCGACAATGGGACAGCTCAACACCTGCTGTGATATACGTCTGCTCCGGTTCTCAGGGCGTGACGTCACCAGCCGGCATCGACCTGCAACTCAAAACATCACAGACGATACAACACCTGCCGTACAACAAACATGTCTCACAAAAACTGACGTACAACAAACAAGTCCAACAAAAAGAATGACGAATTTACCTGGGCATCAATAGCAGGCATCAATATGCATGTCTGACAAAAACAGACCTACAATAAACTAGACAATGCATCAATTTACATGTCTGACAAAAACAGACCTACAATAAACTAGACAATGCATCGATTTACATGTCTGACAAAAACAGACCTACAATAGACTAGACAATGCATCAATATCCATGTCTGATAAAAACAGACCTACAGCAGACTAAACAATGCATCAAAATACATGTCAGATAATATTTAATTAACATACATTGAATAAATATAACAATGCATTTTTTTAAAATTAACTTTCAACTTACTCAAAAAAAACGTGTTTAAAATCACAGCTTAACTTTGATGATCGTTTAGCGTAATTAAAATGGTGAGAGGGGAATTTTTAAAAATAGCCCAGTGACACGGTTATAAAGTGAATATATATTTTGTTAGGTCCAAACTCTATCGGTCGAATAGTCGGCGACGTCGCAGTGGATAAAGTCAACAGAGTTTATGTACTCTATTGATTCGTGAAGGCTTTGTGTCCCCACTTTGGTAGAGAGATGAAAGAAGAAGAAACTAGGGCCTTGTGGGGTGGAGGAGTACAGATGAGATATGGAAAGATGGGAACGCTGTGGGGTTAATGTGTGGTCAGTAGGAGTGTGGGAAATGGTGGGGTGGTGGCGTGGGGATGGGCAGTTGGGTGGGTGGTGGCGTGGGCAGTGACGTGGGTGGTGGCGTGGGTGGTTGTGTGTATAATGACGTGTGTGACGTGGGTGATGGCGTGGGTGGCACTTCGACGTAAACATTTTATGAAACATCTCCAGGTCTTTTGTTTTCACAATTTCCACGATATTTTTCATTTAAAAATGCAACACTTGTGGTAGATTCCCCCCCCCCTCTCTCTCTCTCTTATCTACTTCACTGGATGTGAGTTACATAGCTGGAAACATCTCTGCTTTATAAACTTTAAAAAGAAACACAACCGGGTGGTCTTGTTATTGGGTCGACACAAGTGATAATCCCCCACCCCCCTGGACCAGATTTACACCCCCCCCCCTTCTATCACCCCCCTACACCCCATTTAGCAATTTAGCACTAACCGATGAGCGCCTCCTTCAATAAAACATGTGTCTTAAGGAGCAAATAAATCAAATAAACAACTAACATGCATACAAATCTTTAACAGTCTATTTTAATCTACTCTTTGTAGCGCACGTTTGCGTGTTTTTTTTTATTTATATTATTTACTTGATCTTTGTTACCAGTTAATTTAAATATACGGTGTATAGTTGGTACACTTGTGAACTACATCGTGCAAAGACAGGGTATATCTGTCAACTATTTCTACTTTTACAACTGGTAGCCAGAAAAATGCGCACCCAAAAATGCGCAACCAAAAAAGTGCTCATATGAATAGTTGTACAGGTGTGAGTATAGAACGACCACGTGTAAAATGTGAAATGCAGAAAGATAAAACTTATTTCCTCGAAATATGACAAAATAAAAATATTAATAATATTAATGTTTCTTATTTGTTAGTTTTTCTCTTTGCGCAATTTTCGGTTGCGCAGCTTGCGGTTGCGCCGTTTACAGTAGCGTATTTTGCAGAAACCTGTCACAGCATCAGCTTTTACATTCTCGCCCATGATTTTTTATTTTTTATTAATTTTTTTGTCAGCATCAAAATGTGTTGGCCCCTCCTCTAATCTTGTCTTTTTACTTATTAAACTAGATAAATTTCCGATCCCAAATCTTAAGTATTAATTAAATGGTATCTGGATACACTCATCGATGATTACTGGTAACCACGTGTTAACATTATGAAGATAGCAGTCGGTTTGTTGTATTTTGATATCGTGTGTGAGTCCCCGTAGCGCAGTGGATAGCGCGCCGGACTTCTAATCCGGAGGTCGCGGGTTCGAGTCCCGCCGGGGATGATACTTTTTTTTTTTTTTTCATTTTTCTACCACTACTTCAGAGGCGGTACAAAGAAATGTTTTGACGCAACTTCCATAATTGTTTTAGTAAGCCTGCCTCATTTATTTTAAAAATGTGATGTTTAATAGTTGAAAAGCACACACAATCTCAACATAACTCTCGCAACACATCCATCATAATCATATTTATTTTTAAATGCACAATGTTTTTATTCTTTTAATAATGTAAGAGGGGCAATTTGTTTGAATAATGCAGTTAATTATATATAAGCAAATACTTATAAAAGTAGGTGGCGCCTCTATGATTACTATACTTAGCCAATATCTTGTAATAAATCCTATTTACACCCTACCATCGTCACAGGCGCACTATTTGATTGTCCCTGTAAGAAAACCAACTAGACAAACAAGCTGACGAGTCTAACAGAACAAGACACCGATCTATGGGGCGCAACACAGACAGGTGTTCCCACAGGTAAATCTTGTATTCATGGCGTCACGTAAGGCTTGTTTACATGACGTAGGTACAGAGACATATTTTTATGGTGGGTTGGGGTGTGTGTTTTTGTTAATGGTTTTTTTTCGGTTTCTTGACAACATTGATGATGTAATAGTAATAACACCAAACCATGCCCCATAATCGTAACCTTAAACTTAAACTTAACTTTTATACTCTATCTCAGAGGCGTAGCGAGTGCGAGGCGGGGCGTGCGGACCATTTAGGGGTGACACCATTTAGGGGGGTGACACCATGGCGAAAAATTGCAAAATGCTTTTTGCCAATTACATTAATGATTAATTATTCGGCATATATTTAAATTATAAGACTATGTAGGCCGACACACACATACAAACACACTAACATATATATGTATGTATATACAGTGGCTTAGCGAGTAGCGAGGTCGGGTGTCACCCGGTGCGGCACTTAATGGTGTTACCCCCCCCCCCCCAGAGGCCCAGAGGCGTAGCGACCCTTCCCGGGGACAAACTTTCGACTTACACCCCTCCCCTCAAGTTTTTCTCTATAGATTTTGCTATTTTTTGCCTTGGTGTCACCCCCCTAAATGGTGTCACCCGGTGAGGTCCGCACCCCCGGCCCCCCCCACCCTCGCTACACTTCTGTGGATATATATATATATATATATATATATATATATATATATATATATATATATATATATATATATATATATATATATATATATATATATATATATATATATATATATATATACTTTGCTTCTTGGGGGGGGGGGGGTGACACCATGAAGTGCAGCACCACGTGGCACCCGACCTAGCGACGCCACTGCTCTATCTTAACCTAAGCATTAACTAACATTAACTAATCATAAACATAATCTTAACGTTCAAGTTCCATTACTCTTACACAGGATAATTAAACAAAACAAAATCGATTACCCATAAGGATAGATATGACTACGGTGTCTACCTCTATTTAAGTACCGCCACATTGACAAGGAAGGTCAAGGTTAATTAGAGGTTTAAAAAATATTGTTTTAATTTATTTTAATCAAACTCAATCTGTTATAAAATTATTAAACGTTAGCCTTTATCTTTTATTCACAAAAGCTCAGAAAAAAATCATTTGACTCTAATTTCTTCCTCCGCAAATTTAGAATATAGCTTTTGATATATTTAATGCACCACTAGAATTTAATTCTCCACAATTTAAAATGAATCTCCTCTATGATTGTTTTGTCTGTGCTACACTCTAAGGGAATTAACTGCAGTTTTCTTATAGAGATGGCTCATCATTTCGCCCAATCCGAACACGAGACTTTCGCTCGCTCTACCATTTTAGAAACGACCGTAAAATTCCTCAACTTTATAATGGGAGATAACAATTAATTATTTAACGCTTTGAATTTTGTCGGTATTCTCCCTTTAACTTTAACCCAAGTCTCGTACGTTTACGCCCATATTCCCTTCTTCCCTAAGTCTCCACATCGTGGACATTAAATTAACAGTGCTAAAGTTTCATTGCTGTTTTACCATGACCATCATCACCACCACTATCAGCATCATCATCATTAAAATATATTAAAAGCTCTCCCATGGCCCGTTGATAAACAGAATATCTACCTTTAAATGATGTTAAATTACAGTCGTCACGGTATGAGCTTGTGTGACGGTTATACATTGGGTGTGCTAGAGTAACATAATGGCCTATGTGAACTTGAAGGTGTAGGGTTCACTAGTATACTAAAGGTATGGGTTGGTCTAGTAACCATAAGGTATGTGGTCGAATGTAGTCTGTGAAACTGACGGGTAACCTGACCTTCAAGTTTGTGGGCTACTGGTAACCTGACCTTCAAGTTTGTGGGCTACTGGTAACCTGACCAAGCTTGTGGGCTACTGGTAACCTGACCTTCAAGTTTGTGGGCTACTGGTAACCTGACCTTCCAGTTTGTGGGCTACTGGTAACCCGACCTTCCAGTCTGTGGGCTACTGGTAACCTGACCTTCAAGTTTGTGGGCTACTGGTAACCTGACCTTCAAGTTTGTGGGCTACTGGTAACCTGACCTTTAAGTTTGTGGGCTACTGGTAACCTGACCTTTAAGTTTGTGGGCTACTGGTAACCTGACCTTTAAGTTTGTGGGCTACTGGTAACCTGACCTTTAAGTTTGTGGGCTACTGGTAACCTGACCTTTAAGTTTGTGGGCTACTGGTAACCTGACCTTTAAGCTTGTGGGCTACTGGTAACCTGACATTCAAGTTTGTGGGCTACTGCTGGTAACCTGACATTCAAGTTTGTGGGCTACTGGTAACCTGACCTTCAAGTTTGTGGGCTACTGGTAACCTGACCAAGCTTGTGGGCTACTGGTAACCTGACCAAGCTTGTGGGCTACTGGTAACCTGACCTGGAATTGGAATTTATATAGAAGATATATACTTTAACAGTGACCGCCCCCCGGTAATTTTAGCTCCAACACAAGCAGGTAAAACATGTCTAGATAGACATCACCAACAGGCGTCTAAACGTTAGGTGACACGACTAGTGACAGTAGGCCATGAGAGACGTCAACTGACACGACTAGTGACAGTAGGCCATGAGAGACGTCAACTGACACGACTAGTGACAGTAGGCCATGAGAGACGTCAACTGACACGACTAGTGACAGTAGGCCATGAGAGACGTCAACTGACACGACTAGTGACAGTAGGCCATGAGAGACGTCAACTGACACGACTAGTGACAGTAGGCCATGAGAAACGTCAGCTGACACGACTAGTGACAGTAGGCCATGAGAGACGTCAATTGACACGACTAGTGACAGTAGGCCATGAGAAACGTCAGCTGACACGACTAGTGACAGTAGGCCATGAAAGACGTCAACTGACACGACTAGTGACAGTAGACCATGAGAGACGTCAACTGACACGACTAGTGACAGTAGGCCATGAGAGACGTCAACTGACACGACTAGTGGCAGTAGGCCATGACAAACGTCAGCTGACACGACTAGTGACAGTAGGCCATGAGAGACGTCAACTGACACTACTAGTGACAGTAGGTCATGAGAGACAGCAGCTGACACAGCTTAGCATCACACTACCAACAATGGCTGACAATTAAATACAAACTCAACCTTACCAAACATAACCTACACATAATTAATACTTGAGATTTTACTTTTATTACTTGCTATCAAAACTCAATTCTATTTAGAAGGCTAGGCATAAATTCTAGATCTAGATATATCGGCTAAAGGCTATATTTATAACTTCTAGATTTAGTTTAGTTAATACTGGCTAGTGCTAGTACACCTACAATGCATGTTAATTTATTTACAAAAATTATAGACTACTATTTTCATAAGGAAATAAGCCTCGTTATTAATTGAGTAATTAATTAGAATTTTAAATAAGCATTAGTTAGGACTCTCGTGATTTTTCACAACATCGCGCATGTAAATATTTACGATCTAAATATCTAGGTCAGAATCTCATTCATGGAGATGTTTTAGTTATTTTTAGAAACACACGTGTGTGAATACCCACTTTCGGTTTCCAATTTCTTTATCCAGAGCCTATCAAATCACCACGACCAATTTGTCTAGAAACTGAACCAATAGAAACGACGGAAAGCAACTTGTAGGCTAGATTTGTTGTGTTTACAAAATTGGAAAAAGTCAGCCAATGAAAGTCTGTCTACCTCCGCGCACGGCTCGTAAAACAGAGAAGAATGCGTAGGTTCCTCGGGGAGCAGTATCAAAATTGGAAAATTGGAAAAAATTGGTCGTAATGCTTTGATTGGTTGCCTGGTCGCTAAGCAGCGAAAGAGACAGCGCTAAACTTTTACTATGAATGAAGCCTTTAGCGACAAATGTCTAATTCATAGTCCGCAATATTTTATTAAGAAACAAACCTCCTTTGCAGGTTCTGTTTTAATTTAAGGTTTAAGTTTAAACGGCCGGCACACGAAAGTGAGTAAAGCGTAGCGAAAAAAAAAAGACAAACAGTGTTTATTTCTGTCCTTTCTTTTTTATTATTTGTAATACATTTTAAATTTATGAATAAATTTTCATTTTTAAAATACGTAACAAAAACAACTGGGGTTGCATTTTCTGGGATGGAACAGATAAATGGCATCTCATTATAATTTCAATAGAGAAAATTGTTTTGAGGTACGAATAATTTGACATACGAGCAATTTTACGGATCAAATTAAACACGTATCTCGATGTACCACAGTATATAATTTACATAAAAAATATATAAAGTTTATCCATTGTCCACCCCACCCACTCCCTCCCTGTCCCGGAGAAAATGTATGAGAAATGAAAGAAACCTGGGTCTTGTTCAAGGGATTATAGATCTAGAACATGCCAAAGTGTGTGTTGCTGAGGAGACCGACTAGGGTCACAATTTTGTGGCCTACTTGGACCAGAGGGAGAGATGGGTCAGCTCCAAATTGACCCCCCCCCTCCAACGGAATGAAATGTATATAGAAAATATATTCTTTTAACAGTGTCCGTCCGCCCCCCCACCCCGAAGTCTACCGCCCCCCGAAAATGTCAAATGCCCCACTACCCCAACCCCCCCCCCCCCCCCTCCGGAGAAAAAAGTCTGGAAGAAACACTGATTGACACTATTATTAATTGTTACCAAAAACAAACTCTATTTAGATCAAGATCAGTTTTACTTAACATCTTTGGGGGCACCGAACCCCACCAGTTTCATATACCATGCGCATTCACCGAACCCATCTTAATAGTTCTATCGTCCGTACTAACATAATCATATGAATGGGGCGTTTAACTTTGGTCGAACCCTTTTTAGAAACACTTATCTAGATATATCGTGTGCTGGAAGTAACGAGATCTAGAATAGAGAAATATATTAACTAGATCTAGACAGAGGCGTAGCTAGGGGGGGGGCGGGGGGGGGCGGCCGCCCCGGGCGCCGACCCTATGGGGGCGCCAAAAGGGGTGGGAAAAAAATTTTAAAGCTGATTTTATGCTGCAGTTTTAAATTATAAACTGTCTAAGTTAAGAAATGTAATGGCTACACGCCTTTACATACTGATTTAACTGTTTTCTACCTTGATTTCTTAATGTAAAACATATACTCTTAAGAAACAGTGACCGGCAAAACCACTTTGAAGCTTTTCCTAGATGGGGGGGGGCGCTTTTTCGAGACTTAAAACGGAAGAATTTACACTAGATTGTTGAGTCGATAAACGTTACCACTATTAAAAGAAACCAATTGTATTAAAACGTATTGTACGATTGTTGAACTGTAAAATACGTTAGTGACTTTTATCAAGATGGTGCAGGGGGGCGCTTTTAGGCTAAATGAAATAGCAAAATTACACAGGATTCTGAGTAAACAACCTTTAGCTCTCAGAAAGAAACGAATTGTACTGTGCATTGTATAATTGTGTAACGTTTTTAAAAAAAGTTAGTTACGTTAAAAACCGCTCTACAAACTTTGTCCAAGATGGTTGTGATGAGTGTGTGTGGGGGTGGGGGGCGCTTTTTTCGCTAACAAAAATCGCAAGTATTTGTACTGGATTGGTGAGTAGATAACTCTCTTAACACTTAGTAAAGAAACCAAGTGTATTAACGCGTAATGTACAATTTCAATAGCCAGTTTTGTTAAAAAAAAAAGACGCGACTAGTTCTTTGTAAGATTCTTACGATTCTCTCAACTTCAACGTGAGAGATCAGATAGTTTTGATTGATTGCATTACATCTTACCTGGATCACTGAACTATATTAAAGAGAACTAAATATCACGGATTCTTGAATCCCTAAGCCACTAACCACCACTTTTTTCCATGCTCTTATTTCATTCTCCACTGTCTGTAATCTAGCTCCAAGCCATACAGTAAAAGAGACCACATTTAGTTATAGATCCTGATTGAATTTTTTTGACAATGCATTTGAATTCCACATTTTCTTAGAGTGTTAAAACGCGTTTTATTGCTGCTGATTATAATCAGAACGTCATGGGCTATCATTAAATTGATTGTTACTGCTTCTTCAATCAATACAATTAGTTCTGCATTTGTTGTTGACGTTGTGCGAGCAGTGTTTCTTCCAGACTTTTTTCTCCGTGGGGGCACTTGAAATTTTCGAGGGGGGGGCGGTAGACTTTCTTCGGGGGGGGGGGGGGGGCGGACACTGTTAAACGTATATATTTTCTATATATAAATTATATAAATTTCATTTCGTTCTGGGGGGCGAAAAAAAAATTTCGGGGGGGCTTTGCCCCCCCAAAGAGATGTCTGGAAGAAACCCTGTGTGCGAGAAGGCAGGGGAAATCTGCAAAATCCAAGACTACGAGCTGTTAACATCCGTTGAATTCCAGTTTGTTTTCTCTAACTTGTTTTGTCATACCATCAACCAATCAACGAAATACCCATGTCGTATTCCAATGTGAACAATACATATTTCTGATAACTTCTTCTTGTATGTCACTTGTGTGTCCTTACTCTAACAAACTTCGAATCCAACTATGTACCATATCACAACAGAGATCGTTCCAAAACTAGAACATAAAAGGCTGGTCTAAACATATTAGCGTCAGGGGCATAGCGAGGCGGGGGGGGGTGCGGATCGCACCGGGTGACACCATTTAGGGGGGTGACACCAAGGCAAAAAATAGCAAAATATATAGAGAAAAACTCGAGGGGGGGGTGCAAATCGAAAGTTTGAGGGGGGGGGGGAGGGTGCAAATCGAAAATTTGAAAGTTTGTCCCTGGGAAGGGTCTCTATGCCTCTGGGGGGGGGGGGGGTGACACCATTAAGTGCCGCACCGGGTGACACCCGACCTTGCTACGCCACTGATTAGCGTTAGCTACAAACTAACCTCTAACACAGATCAGGCTTATTTTTTTACTGACATTACTAATCTTTCGCAAAAAAAAGTTAAACGCATCTTAATGGGAATTAAATTGTCGTAAAGTTTTAAGGAATGAAAATCATACAATGTAATTATTAAACCTTGTCCGGACTGTAGCATACACGCTTACACACACGCTTACACACACGCTTACACTCTTACCCACACACAAGCTTATATATAAACACACTATCACACACACATAATTATACACACACACACAAGTATATATATATATATATATATATATATATATATATATATATATAAGCGGGGGGGGGGGGGGCGCCAAATTGAAAGTTCGCCCCGGGCGCCGGGAAGGGTCGCTACGCCTCTGGATCTAGATCTAGATCTACACTCGTCACTCTAGGATCAAATCTATCTAATATATTCTAGTATCTAGAATCTAAACAATGGTGCTCGTGCTTGCTTACGTTAGATTCTGTTAGAATAATAGATTAACCCGTTTGCATAACATTAATCAACAATAATATCTTATTGAAAATAAACTGTTGGTCATAAGTAAGTTTGCCTATTTATAATTTGTGAAGTAATCTTTCCATTTTACTAGCTAGGCTTTTACGTATTTAACATTGTGCGTATGAATATACAGTTTTTACACAACGCGCACCAAAATAATGGTCGATTTAGGTCACAATCTCATTCATAAGGACATTTTAACTATTTTTAGAAACACACGTGTACTTAATTACTTCTTTCGGTTTCCAATTTCTACCTAGAGCCAATCATATTGTCACGACCAATTTGTTTTGCAACTGAACCAATGGGAATTACGGAAAGCTACTTGTAGGCTAGATTTGTCATGTTTACAAAATTGGAAAGGGTCAGCCAATGAAAATATACCTACCTCCGCGCACGGCTCGAAAAACAGAGAAGAATGCGTAGGTTCCTCGGAGAGTAGTTACATTAAAATTGGAAATTGGTCGTAGCGCTTTGATTGGCTGCCTGGTCGCTAAGCAGCGAAAAAGACAGCGTTTACCACCCAAAAGTCTTTAAACAGTTTTTACGATGTACAGAAATAAAGTTTTCGAATAAACTACTGTAAGCATTAATTAAATACTAATGTATACGTTTGGTGGTATTTTTTTAATCGTTTGTACCAAACCGGACACATTAGTATTTATTTTACTTAGGTACTACATTATTATGCGCAAATAAAATGGTAGTGAGTGATGTGGTTTATTATTATTTTTTAATTACTATTGAAAACCAGTAAACAAAAAAATATTAATAACACAAAAGGGTGTTTGGTAATAATAGTTTACCTAGATCCAAGTAATTTTGTCTTTTCTACAGGCTGATGGGTGATAGCGAGTGAGATAATTAGGTACTCCGCATTTTACGAACAAGTTCTTTCATTTTGTGTTAATAGCATTCATTCGATCTTTTTGAAGTCTTATACTTATTACTACTATTAGGCCTACTCTGAAAATCAGTACCATTTGGTGATTTATTAGGGCACATAGAATTTGGAAATTTATTTAATAGATTGTAGATATATGTAATTAACGCAGTGATAGTAAGACAAAACCTTAAAATATTGTAAAATCTGCCAATTTTATTGGACTGTGGTTTGTAGGGAAGGGTCTGTAGCCTACTATCAGTAGCAGGGGGGGGGGGGGGTCGGCCTAGATTTGGTGTGAAGATATTAGAGACATAGTTCTAGATCTATATTAGGCCTATAATTTTATGAGGGATATGACTAGGCGCATAGTGTGTCTTATTTTTGTGTTAGGCCTAGCCCAAATTTAAAGCAGCAGTTTCGTGTATTAAAAATATTTATTTCTTAAATGTAAGAAAAATAAATATTTGTCATAAAATGAAAAAAAAAAGCTATAAAATATGAATCGAGTAAACTGGGTTGGTAGGCAAGCAAATTGTGTAGTTTCATTAAATTCTAAATATATCATTATAATTTTGTTATGGTGTATGTTATTAAAAGCACTAACAATAAATATTCCTCATAGGTCTAGCTTTTTTTTTTTTTTTGAGTTTCTTGCACTGAATAGGCCTAATATTTTTGTTAGTAAAAATTGTAGAATTCACTACTATCAGTTTCTTTCTTAGAAAGAAAAAAAGAGGTGGGTGTGGGGGGACACAAAGAAATATAAAAAATATTCATGATTTTTATAGAAAATATTCTTTAACTAGTGTCCGCCCTTCCCCTGTGGAGATATCTGTAAGAAACTCTGACAGTATGCACAGCACAATATATAAAAATAGAACGTCAGGAAATAGATACAACATAAAGCCAGGCGATAAAATAATACTTTATTTTTTTTTTTAAATACACTGATTCATAGTAAAAGTTTAACAACCAGAATAATAAGGATCTGTAGGAATCCTAAGGAAACAGTAAATGAAAGCAAAGTTTTGGTTAGGACTCTTGCCTTTATAATAACAACAGTATTTGTTTTTTTTTTTTTTAATTATTGTAAAAAATAACCCATTCCCTTCAATACTATAAATGCAATTTTCAACAATATGGAAACAAATTGTCACCTATTAAAAAATACTTTTATAATGAAATATGATTTATGTATACTTTATGCCTATAATTTACTAAAAAACCCAACTTCATGTTTTGGATAATAAATATTTATAATTAATAGGCCTATAAATTATTACAAGAAAATAAATTATTTGAAAAAAAAAAACAGTTTAATAATGTAAGAAACTGTAAAAGTACTTTAGGACTTTTTGTATGTAATGACATTCAATGACAATACAAGTTGGCGCAACAAGTACTTGTTTGTATAGAAATAATCATTTAAAAATTAATGCAACAATAAATGCTCTTCACATACTTAACATTTAAAAACAAGTGTAACACCAGGTAAATCCTATCATAATAAATGCGTAAATCATATTTATATCTTTCTAAAAATGTATCTGCTGTTTTATTAAGACATTTCAATTGTTATTACAGCTAACAACACAATAATTGTAATAATATAAATATATGGACATTCATTTCCCTTTTTATTACTTGTTGATTTTTTAACATCCTCAACAAATTATTCAGCGTAGTGCCACTGCAAAACAAGGACAGTGAAGACTTTGAACCCTTTGTAATTTTGCAAAACTATTTCGCTATTGACTGGACAGTAAATACATTAATTATTTTCAAGAGAAATGGAAAAAAACAACTTTCTGAGTACATAAACTTTTTGGATACAGTATTTCAAACATTAATTATTGCAAAATAACAACTTTTTTTTTTTGGAATTTAAAAAAAAACTACATTGATGTAATGTAGAAAAAATTGTTAATTAAAACCAAAATTAATTTATCAGTTATAAGGTTAGTTTACTTTTTTTGGCCAATTTTATTTTTGGCCTCCTCAACAAATTGTTCATAAGTTAAGTTACTTGAAACTGGGCAGTAACTGAAGCCTTTGTACCCCTTGTGGCCTGTTTCAAGCAACTTAGGCTGGCTACACTTTGAGCAAGTTTTGAATTTTTTTGTTCCTCATGTTCGCTCTGCCCACCTCATCTGCTTTACGCTTCTTATTGGAGAAGCGGGCAGAGGCCACTTGCTCAACATCAGCCTGAACAATCTGCTGAGGAACATCCATGAAGATGGCTGTGGCTGATGGTTCAGGCTGGTTTGCTGGTTTTTCCTTCCTGCGTCGCTTCGTAACTGCAGTGCCACTATTATCTTCCACCTCCCCCACAGCGTCGAAATAGGGTCCTTGTACCTCTAGTCTTGTGGGCTGGGCAGGAGGTAGAAGTGGTTCTTCTGCAGTCATGGGAGGAGCAGGAAGGTCCATACCTTGAACCAGCGTGGCCTTCTCCATCCTCTTGTTTCTCGCTGTACCTGATAGAAATCGATGGTTTTTTAATTACTCTGTTTTAAAAAAGATGTGTTTTTATGACAAAATTTTTTTAAATAATTTAACTGAAACCTACCACTGCAAGAATGTCCTCTGGTTGATGTTGAACAACTGCAGTGAGGTCTCCAGCCTCAGTCTGGCTCTGTTGTAGACCAGTTGCTGGATCCTGCTGTAGTCGCTTAACACTCTGGACCACCTCTACACAACCCTCTTGTGTGAGTACTTGCCATAAGGGTGGAGTAGCACCAACTCATCCCAGATGGCCTTAACAATTATGCTGTTGTCCAGCCACTGCGCTGCTGTAGAGTCTCCACCCTCAAAGCTCCTGGAAAACAATTGTTAATTTTTTTAAAATTAGAAGTTAGAATAATGTTAACAAAAAAAAATAACACCACCTGAATGAAGAAGAATGTATTCAACATACCCCTTCACACTAGTGAGTCCAGGAACCACACCACTTCTTACTGTGCCGAAGCTTCCACCCTTTGTTTTTGCCTCATACCTAGGGGCGTATTTCAACCTACGTTGATCTGTATCAGGGAGGGCCTTGAACATAGGTATCAACGTGTTCACCTGTGTCTCAGTAAGACACCTCTCCTGACGCAGTCCCACTAGGTATGAGGCAAGTTCCTTCACAAGATGAAAACCCTCTTGACCGTCTGGCCCAAGTGCCAACGTATCTAGAGGTATCTGGGGGAAGAAAATATAAATTAAATAACTTGGAAACACTGGTACAACACTTAGTATAAAAATTGTTGCAGTAATTTTACCTGGTAGGATCAACTCTTACCTCCTTCTTGTCTTCTGGCTGGTCAACTGCTAGATCTTCAGCTGCTATGTCAGAGGCAATCACTGGGGGCTCTGAAATGGAGATTGTAGGATCTTTTATTTCTGCTGGATCATCTTCCTCCTCAGTTGGAGACAGTGTCTCCAGCAGTTTTTCTCTTTCATCCACATCAGTGATCACCTCGAAACTTTTGCCTGTCTGGTCAAAGAGGTACTCTATGCCCATCTTCTCCCCTGAAACAAGAAAACATGGATGTTAATAGGGTAAAAGGAGCTGACATTGCTTAATTGTATTTTTAGATTTGAACGCGGTACATACCAGTGTACTCTCTTGGAGCTTGTAACTGGGGATCAAGGTCTGTGTTGAATACTCTTTGACCAAAGGCTCTGTAGGTGGAGCGCAGCTGAAGGTCATAGCAGGTGTAACCATCGGCTTCTTCCCAGTTCTCATTCCAGCGCACAATGCCCTCTAGCATGTATGCTTGAAAATGCATGGCACTGGCAGAAGTACCTTACAAAACAATATTAAGATCATGGTTAACACAGTCAAGTGGATAATTAATGGCTGAAAGCAAGTTATTTATAAAATAAATAACTGACTTACCGGGAATAAACCAATTTAAATGGAGATGAAAATTCTCCAGGGCAGTGGTCCATTGAAAACACTTATAAAGGGGCAGCTCCACACCTCCCTTTTTCAGTGTGCCCACCTTGATGTACAGGGGTACACCAGGTGGGTCATGAATACACTTGACATTTGCTTCTTGTACAACCCAGACCTCAACGAGGAGAAGGGGGTCACCAGTTGACCAAGGAGGCGTGTTGTTAGCTCAACACCCCTGGTGCACATCCTGCAGTGGCGAGCCAGTTCCTTACTGCCCAGCTGCTGCTGAATGAAGACTTCATCAGCATGTATCATTCCCATCTGGGATAGCTCCAACTTCTTGGCCTTGATGAGTCGTGCCATGTCTTCTTTTTCCCAAATGAAGATGCAGGCGGACAGCTGGACCATAAAGACGCTGTACAGCTGGTGAGACTCTGTAGTGGCACAAGAGGCAATATGGCCCATGAAATGTCCAGCATGTCTGGCCAACCAGAGAACAGGTCAGAGGTACTTCTGCTGTATGCTGAACAGCAGTCCGTGTACAGCGAAACAGGGCTGTCAACATTGGCATCTTTATACCACTTAACCAGTTATTGAGCCATCTTGTCCACTCCATGTTCTTCTGCAGCTGTCAGCACACTAGACAGGACCTGCCCATGTTCATTGCCAAATTTGATGACCCAAGGAGTGGTTCCAATGGCAAATCCAGCCAGCTTCTTGGCCACCTTCTTGGTCGAATCCATTTTCAGTATAGACCCAAAGGCTGATGTCATTTTTGGCTTTGAGCTGGTCTAGCCTAGAACAAATCTCCCTAACATACAGTCCTGTACCATTGTGGCACAGGGAAGAGCTGCTGTGCTGGTGGTGTAAGGAAAACAATCTTCTTGACCATCGGCCTTTGGAACTTGCTGCATACAGTCATGTACCTGTGGAGTTATTGGCAACACACAATTTTTATTCGTTGTTTGTAGAAATACCTATTAATTTAGATACCTTTAGACAAATTGTAATAAAATAAAGATGTGTTTCTCAGGTTTGCTTCCGTATGCAACTCCATCAATTTCCTGTGTAGCTGGGTGGCGCTATTACCTAATGATCTCTCTCCTTCATCATGGTAACCACCCTCCTGTCTGCTGCAAACTTGTAGCTCAGGACAGCAGGGAACCGTATTGCCACATTCTATAATGCATCCACAGGAAGAAGCAGTAGGTGAAAAATGCACCAGGCCCAGAGGGTGGTTGGTTGGCCCCCAATGTGGGTTGGGGAGGGAACCACCATAGTTTGAGGTTGTCTTTCAACTGACCCCTGGGACCAAACAGAGCTTTGGAGATCCATCTGTAATCCTCAGAGGGCAGGATCATCCCACAACCTTCCTTGATGGTAACCTAAGTGAATATAATATTACATTAATAGGAGATAAATATTTACTTAGATGAACAAATATAAACTTAAATACAATTAAAATTCAAACCTCAGGGCCATCAGAGAGCACATAGAACTGGACTTGTTGGGCACCACCAGTACTGCAAATAAAAAAAGAAGAAAAATAATTTTACTATTCAGAGAAGGAATACACACGTAGGATATACTAGTTGCTTTTATAATTGTCAGCTCATCACTTATTTCTCCAATGTGTGTCGTGTATTTTGTAATGACAGGTGGCTCCAGTGTTGCTGTTGACATTAGGTATATTATGTATGTAATTAAACTACATAATTTGATACGGACATGGCACCACCATAATTTACAAAATTTAATTTTAAAAAAAAAGGGATGAGGTACCTGTGGCTGGGGGTGGCACTGTCAAATCACCAGCAGGCAGAGGCTCCAACTTGGGTCCTGTTGATATTTTATTATAAAATTAAGTACATGATGCTACTGGTATGTCACTATTACAATACACATGATTAAAAAATTATGATATACCAGTAGGAGGGGCAGACAGTGGTAGAGCAGTTCTGCTACCAGCAGTTGAAGGCTTGGATGGCAGGTTGGATCCTGTACCTGGAAAGTTCATTAAAAAATTAATGTACAGAATATGAAACAGTTATATATGAGTATCACAGTAGCTAACAAACCAGATTTAATAAGATGAGGTACCTGTAGTAAGAGGCAGAGCATCTCCACTACCAACATGTACTAATATATAATAAAACAATTATCAAAATTTAAAATGTCACTACTTACCTACTGTGAGAAATAATGAGCCGGAATCAATACTCCCAACACTGTTATCAGGACGAACAAAGCCCGCCAGATGAGGTACCTGTTGTAGTAAGAGGCAGAGCGTCTCCACTCTCAGCTGTAACAGGTTTAGAAATCTCTGTAGTTTTCTGTCCTCCCTGGACAGCTTGAGATTTGCTGTTGATTAGCCATAAAGTTCAGTTATAGAAAATGTTTTAATTAATAGATTTAAATTAACTAGCATGTTTAGGTGTCACAGCGCTGGTATTATACATATTATATATATTACATAAATAAATGGACTTACCTAATACCTGGCTTGGGCGAGCTACAGCTGGTGGTGTAGTTTTCTATGCCTTCTTCACAATCTTCAGGTAATGGACTACCCCTGTCCTCTTTGTCCCTTCCTTTGGCTGCTGGGAAAGCAGGTACTTGGCATACTTCTGGTGCTTTGGCAGCTCAGATGACCCTAGCTCAAGCCAGGTCATTGATCTGAACTGACTTAAGTCCACCAGCCTATGGAACTCCTCACCTGTCTCTTCCACTTTTTTGGCGGCTGACTCTCTTTTCTCTGCCTCGCCTCCTCTTGATAAGGGGGAAGCTAATGGCGTACTCCACAAACTAATTGGATAGATTATCATAATGACTTACTTTTATTACATTACTAATTTTAATTGTTTTTAAATTATTTTGATTTCATCCTAGATTGCTTATATTTAAACATGATAATTTCTTAAGACAGTTGACTTAAGAAAAATTAAACTTAAATGTGTTCATTTGTGTACTGCTGAGCTAGACAACTCTAATAATATGATAAAATAAATACTTTAATTTTTAACAGCAGTGTCCTTTTTCTCAATACTTTAAAGATATTTCTATTTAATTCAAACGGTATGGAGAGTAAAAAATAATTTAGAATAACAAAAAAATACAAAAATGATGACTACATCACGTACAAGCAGAAGTTTAGTTGTATTTAGTCATTTTTAAAATAAATTAGTCTAAAATGTCACTGATATAGGCTAAAATTCTAGCACATCCCACATAATATTAGAAAAATAAAAACAAGGGCAATAAAAATTTATTTAAATTAGTTCCTTTTAATATTCAAAGTAGACCCCAAGAAATCAGTAAATGTGGCATAAAAAAAACAAGGCAATTGGGGCATTAATTAAAAGACAAAAACTTTTTAAATTTAAAAAATCATTGATTTCTAACTACTCGACAATTTTTTGCAGCATCCACATCTGAGGATAGATCAGGCACACTCTGAGAATGGAAGTGGTCAACATTGTAAAGCAAGTGTTGGAACACCGGGGGGGGGGGGGGGGGGGGGGGGGGGGGGAAAGAGGCGGCCAACCTAAGCAAGGGCCGCAGAGCCCATGCAAGCCCAAATACAGTCCAGTGGAGAGGTGTAGCTGTAGCCTTTCTCAGGCGTTTAAAGGGGGTAAACTAAAATACCAATCGTTCAACATGATACCAGCGATCACCTGCCGCATTTGATTTCCACAAGTTCCATCAGATACCCATCACAGCTAGGTGGACTTAGGTAGAAACTTTTGGGATAGCAATCAAACGCTCTATCATTCTATCACGCTGGGGGTTCATTCTACTACTAGGGATACAAAGAGTCAACTCGAAATATCATACGAGATTTTTAGAGAGATAAATAAAGTATTACAGATATTTATAATCTACCTATAAAATAACTAGATCTAGATATTATAGATTTGATCTATAATTCAAGATCTAAAATAGTCTAACTAATATAAATTATAAATTAAGATCTAGATCTAGTCTAGTTAGGCTAATAATTAGGCCTAATATAAATATTAGGCCTAAGTGTTATTTTTTACCTTGAAAATTAGCCGACTTGAGCTTACGAAAGCAGTTGTTGGTGAGAGTAGCTACTGTAGGCCCAGATCTACATGATAATATTAATTATTAATATTAAAATAATAAAAAAATAGGTTATCGTCCTAAATTATTAGGCCCCTAATGACTAATGATTTAATAAATAATAGGTAATTTTAGCAATAGGTAGATCTAGAAATCTAGATATTTTTGTAGTACATGTAACGGTAACACAGAGATCTAGATCTAGACATCTAGATCTAATCTTCTAGACTAGCTACTAACTAGATCTACTATTATTACTATAACTATAGCAGCAGCTAGATATCTAGATCTAGATAGATTCTAGATCTAATCTGATTCTAATCTAAATCTAGATATAAAATATTTTATAATGAATAATGATTTATCTAGATCTAGTATCTAGCTCTCTAGATCTAGTATCTAGCTCTCTAGATCTAGAATCTATCTAGATTGTAGATCATCTAGATTCTAGATCTAGATAATGTACGAAATCTTTTCCGTTTTTTTTTTCTTTACCGACTTGGACACTTGGTGGTGATCTACAAACACCAGCACTGTGACTGTTTTAGTCTTCAGTGTTTGACTGCCTAGGCCATGCTTGTCGATTTGAGAGATTCTTCTACTAGATTCTAGATCTAGATTAGAATTAGATGTAACTAAAAAGTATACTAGAATCTAGTTTAGATCTAGATTTAGATATCTAGATCAAGATTCTAGGCTAGATTCTAGATCTAGATCTAGATCTAGTCTAGAATCCAGACTGAAAAGTTGAAAAGAAAGTGAAACGGCGCCGGCGGGTCACTGAATGGCCAGGGTTTTTTTAGTTAAATTTCTAGATTTAGACCTAGATAGGCTGATTAAAAAGTGGCTTTAATTTTATTAAGGCATTCGATTTTATTTGAAAAATCCATCCATTATTAATTTTATTGTAGGCCTAGGATCTAGAATCTAGATTAGATCTAGATCTAGTGCCCAGTTAGTCTAATCATGCTAAATTTCCCCCACCGCTAATGGACAGCCAATCAAATGGCTACGACCAATTTTAACAGTTTCCATGGATACACACTATGAGGCTAGTTCGTATTCTTCTCTGTTGTAATAAAATTGGAAATTGGTTGTAGCTTTCCAATTGGTCAACGTCAGTAGAGTTGTCGACTAGATGTAGAACGTTGTTTTAAGAAGCTACCGTAAGCGCGACAGTAGGCTTGTCGCGTGTTTTTGTACGTCGGAGCGTCATGACCTGTTTGTAAACTAAAATGTAACCACGGGAATTTATTTTTGGAGCTAGAATCTAGATTTAATTTCCAGATAACGGTGAAATTGTCGGACTATGGTAGAGATCTAGATCTATAACAAATAGGACTACACAAAAATCTAAAAAAATGTTTTAAACATGTAAAAATTATTATTAATAATATTAATTAAATCTAGATAATTAGAGTATTATTAACGTATTGGTCGCGATTTCTTCTCAAATCATATGGTCGTCATTTATCCTAGACAGGCAATAGATTTAGAACCTAGATTAGATCTAGTTTCATGTGTTGTAGATCTAGACTGTTTCTTAGCAGATAGAGATATATTTGTGTATTGTTCGGGGAAAAAATGAAAATTTGGTAAAGCATTAAAATCAATAAGCTGCTGGGGCAGATGTCTTGTTTGTTGACTTTGAAGCCACCGTAAAGCGTAATGGTAGCCTACTTGCGCGTGTTTTTGTAACGTAAGCGCATCGGAGACCTGTTTGTAAACTAAACACGGAAAATTTATTTTAAGAGCGAGATCTAGATCTATATATATTAATAGACAAAATATTTGCTCATTTGAAAAAAAAAGCGCTTGGGAAAAAATAAAATAATAATAAACAGAATGAGTTGGTTCTGTAATCTCAAAAATTAACCAAAAAAAAAGCGGATTTGTTAAATAAAATGTTAATACATTTAATCCTCATGTATAAATAGCTAAAACAATTTTTTAAAATGAATTAATACACCTCAATTTAGAAATGTTAATCTATACTCTTTAGGG
Organism: Physella acuta; assembly: GCF_028476545.2. Lineage (NCBI taxonomy): Eukaryota > Metazoa > Mollusca > Gastropoda > Physidae > Physella > Physella acuta. The sequence continues at coordinate 164,116 of NW_026732291.1, forward strand.
TTGCTGTTTATTGTTAGATGTATCGATTTCTTTTTTAAAAGTCTTACACCCGTGTTTTTGTTACGTAAGCAGGTCGATGCCCTACTTGTAAAATAATGTACAATAAACAAGGGAACTTTATTTATTAGTTTAAAAATACATGTCGTATAGTAATATCAGTTTTTAAACATTCCTAGTGTAATGTATAGGGTTATTTTGGAGGGAACTAAGATAACTAAAATAGGACGGACAAGTTTCGAAATAATTGACTATACTCTAAACTCTAATGGAAGATTCGTTTGTTGGATAAAAGATAACCTATAGACATACTAATTTAACTATGACTGGATTTGTGATTGAAAGTTAAAACTAAATGTTTATATATCTTTGGCAACTGGGTACGCTCATAATTTTGTTGTTGCGCTATTACAGCTCTTGTTGCACAGCTGGTGCCTGACACCAGCGCCAAGTCAGGGGACGTAACTATGAACGCTCAAACAGGATGTGTAACTCTGTTTTGACGAAAGTGAATTATCACATTTCTCAGTCACTAAAAATACTTCATTTAAAAAAGAGAGAAATACAATTTAGAACTTCTTTTTTGAGATTGAAAAAATATTAAAATTGTGTCAGAATTCAAGATTAATGTGGTTGAATTATTTAAATTTAATTTAATTACTTAAGTAATGTTTTAACATATTCAAGAAGACAAAAACCCTACTTTTGTGACATATGACATTTTCTCCCATATATACATGAGCATTTGAGAGTACTGTGTACTGTTAACGCAGTACATATATTAAAATTGGAACGATACAGAGAAGATTAGCATGGCCCCTGCGCAAGGATGACACGCAAATTCGTGAAGCGTTCCATATTTTTTGCATTTTTTTGTGTGATAAATATTCCTGAGATCCACCAGAATAGGAAAATCAATAAGCCACTTAATAAAATCCGGCACGAAAAGCGCATGTTTATTTAATAGTGAATGCTCACTATAATTGATAAGCCTTTCTCATTTTAACATGATTGTGACAGTGATTTATGGAATAAGTATAAAAGATTGGCCTAATTTAAAAATCTTCAAATTAAAAAAAAAAATACTACTAAATCTACATCTATCTTTAAATGTGCATTCACCAATTAAGTAAAAAGGTTTGTATATTCCTATCATTTTTTTTAACCTTAGATTATCTTATATACTAATCAACAGACCGATTTTAATTCTCCTATTTAATACTTTCAATTAAAAAAAAATTAAGGCTCATAAATCGAATACAATATTGTGTTGGAAATTGTAGACTTTCAATTGGTCAGCGACTGCGCGAGATGTCGGCGCGCGAGCCGCCTCGCGAAGCTACCGTAAGCGAGACGGTAGGCGTGACGCGTGTTTCTGTACGTCAGCTCGTCGGTGACCTGTTTGTAAACTTAACACGGGAATTTATAGTAGGCGGCGCTACAATTTTTTTTCTAATTTTCATGAAATAGTGATTTTAAAAAAGTCAAAGCTAAGAAGGAAAGTTTTGTAAACTAAACACGGGAATTCTAAGAGGGGAATTTATTTTACCAGTGAAAACCCGTCCTATATTTAGCATCAGTTTAAAGCGGTGCTTGTTTTATTTATAAATTATAGGTAATATAGAATGAATTTGAATTGGGATAATATAATTGGACAAATTAGAATCAAAAGCAAAAAAAAAGCGAAAAAATTGACAATTAATAGGAAAGATTTTATTAGTGTATAACATAAATACTACTTTTAGACAAGCTGGAGGAAAGATGTGCTCGGGGGCGCAGAAATGGTCTGAAAAAAAAATTAAAAACTCATATTAGCTGCAGTTTTGCATTATAAATATTAGAGATAAATGAAAGGGGGGGGGGGGGCGAATTGAAAGTTGGTCTCGGGCGCCGGGAAGGGTCGCTACGCCTCTTACGCAAAGGTACAACATTAATTGAAAGATGTCTAGATTTGTAATTGCATGTGAACATAAATGTTTTAATGTCGTTGGCAACAGGCTTTGATCATAAGTTATCTTTAGACATATATTTACAGCTCTTGTTACACAGCCGGTATCTGTCTCCAGCTCCAATTTCAAGGGAAGTAACTATGAAAGCGAAAACATGATGTGTAACTCTATTTGATGTAATTGACTTATGACATTTCGGTATCACTAAAATACGTTTGTTTTGGGAAAATAAACATTTTGTGTAAAGTACCTTCTGTCAGTTTAAACAAAACAATATCTTCGACAGAAAGGGTGATAAGGGTTGGTTAAGGCTTCTAATGTTAATTTTATTACTGGGAAACTTTCTAAGCATATTCAAAAAGTAAAAAACCCTACTTTTGTCATTAATGACATTTTCTCCCATATATACTTCAGCATTTGAGAGTACTGTGTACTGTTAACGCAGTACATATATTAAAATTGGAACGATACAGAGAAGATTAGCATGGCCCCTGCGCAAGGATGACACGCAAATTCGTGAAGCGTTCCATATTTTTTTGCATTTTTTAAAATAATTAATATTCCTTAGATCCACACGAATATGAAAATCAATAAGCCACCAAAACGAATGCCGGCACGAAAAGCGCATGTCATTATTTATAGTGAATGTTAACAATAATTGATAAGCCTTTCTCATTTTTTAATATTTGTGCCAGTGATTTATGAAATAAATACTGTGTCGTATTGGAAATTGGATGTCGCGTTCCGCACGGTCAGCAGTTAAGCGAGTTGTCGGCTAGGTCGTTGTCTTTGATGCTACCATAAGCGCGACGGTCGGCTAGCCGGGTACGTGTTTACGTCACGTTGCGTGTCGGTGACATTTGTAAATTTTTTGACGATGTTTGACGATGGGGGAAGGGAGGTAAAAATTGTAAAAAAAAAGCGTGACGTAATTTATGGGTGATTCCCCCAAGTAAAATAGTTCGGTCTAATCAAGATATATATTCATAAATTAAGCATCGTATACTTATAGGCATATTATATATATATATATATATATATATATATATATATTTATATATATATATATATATATATATATATATATATATATATATATATATATATATATATATAGGTGTAACAAGAAGGCCCTTTCCTGCTTAAGTTTGCCTATAACTGATGCTTCTATGAATTAATTTTAAATTCGCCCGTTTCATTTTTTTTTTAAATTAAGGCTTCAAATCCAATACAATCCAATACAGTTTTGTGTTGGAAATTGTAAATTTTTAATTGGTCAACGGCTACGCGAGATGTCGGCGCGCGAGTCGCCTCACGAAGCTACCGTAAGCGAGACGGTAGGCGTGACGCGTGTTTCTGTACGTTAGCTCGTCGGTGACCTGTTTGTAAACTTAACACGGGAATTTATAGTAGGCCGCGCTACATTTTTTTCTAATTTTCATTAAATAGTGATTTTAAAAAAGTCAAAGCTAAGAAGGAAAGTTTTGTAAACTAAACACGGAAATTCTAAAGACGGGAATTTATTTTTACTAGTACTAGTGACCCTAATCCGTACTATATTTAGCACCAGTTTAAAGCGGTGCTTGTTTTATTTATAAATTATAGGTAATATAGAATGAATTTGAAATGGGATAATATAATGGGACAAATTAGAATCAAAAGCAAAAAAAAAAGCGAAAAAAATGGACTATTAATAGAACAAATTTTATTATTATATAACATAATTACAACTTTTAGACCAGCTGGTAGAAAGATGTGCTACAAGTAATGCTGGAACACTGACTGAAAGATATCTAGACTTGTGATTGTAAGTGAACATAAATGTTTTAATGTCTTTAGCAACAAGCTTCGATCATAAGTTATCTTTTGGCTTATATTTACTGCTCTTGTTACACAGCTGGTATCTGCCACCTGCTCCCATTTTAAGGGAAGTAACTATGAACGCGAAAACAGGATGTGTAACTCTGTTTAGATGTCAATGCATTATGACATTTCGGTATCACTAAAATACGTTTTTAGAGAACATGAAAAATTTAATTTTAAATACCCTCTGTCAGTTTGAACAAAACAACATCTTCGACAGAATGGGTAATAAGAGTTTGTTAAGGCTTCTAATGTTAATTTTATTACTGGGAAACTTTCGAAACATATTCAAAAAGTAAAAAATCCTATTTTTATCATTAATGACATTTTAGCCCATATATACTTGAGCATTTGAGAGTACTGTGTACTGTTAACGCAGTACATATATTAAAATTGGAACGATACAGAGAAGATTAGCATGGCCCCTGCGCAAGGATGACACGCAAATTCGTGAAGCGTTCCATATTTTTTGCATTTTTTGTAATTAATATTCCTGATATCCACCAAAATACGAAAAATAATAAGCCACCAAAGAAAACCGGCATCAACATGCTATTATTTAATAGTGAATGCTCACAATATTTGATAAGCCTTTCTCATTTTTACATATTTGTGCCAGTGATTTATGAAATAAATACTGTGTCGTATTGGAAATTGGATGTTGCGTTCCGCACGGTCAGCAGTTAAGCGAGTTGTCGGCTAGGTCGTTGTCTTTGATGCTACCGTAAGCGCGACGGTCGGCTAGCCGGGTGCGTGTTTACGTAACGTTGCGTGTCGGTGACATTTTGTAAATTAAACATGGGTATTTATTATAGATACATTTCATCATTCACAGCCAGTTAAGAAATTGTCTTGGCATTAAAACTTCATAAAACAGCTTAAAATAAAAAATATTTAGCGTAATAAATGTAGACTACAATAATATGTTGGGCCTGAGTTGCATCAAATTACAATAAAACATAGGCCTAATTTAAAACCCTTCAGATTTTAAAATACTACTAGATGCATATCTATCTTTAAATGTGCATAGACAAATTAAGTACTAAAGATGGTGTATTCCTATCGGTTTTTTCCCTATGATTATTTTATAAACTACTCAATAGACCGATTCAATTTCGCCTATTTAATATTTTCAATAAAAAAAAATTAAGGCTCATAAATCCAATACAATATTGTGTTGGAAATTGTAGATTTTCTATTGGTCAGCGACTGATCGAGATGTCGGCGCGCGAGTCGCCTCACGAAGCTACCGTAAGCGAGACGGTAGGCGTGACGCGTGTTTCTGTACGTCAGCTCGTCGGTGACCTGTTTGTAAACTTAACACGGGAATTTAGAGCAGGCCGCGCTACAATTTTTTTTTCTAATTTTCATTAAATAGTGATTAAAATCAAAAGTCAAAGCTAAGAAGGAAAGTTTTGTAAACTAAACACGGAATTTCTAAAGAAGGGAATTTATTTTACTAGTAAAAACGCGTCCTATATTAAGCACCAGTTTAAAGCGGTGCTTGTTTTATTTTTAAACTATAGGTTAATCTAGAATGAATTTGAAATGGGATAATATAATGGGACAAATTAGAATTAAAAGCAAAAAAAAGCGAAATAATAGACTATTAATAGTAAAGATTTTATTATTGTATAACATAAACACAACTTTTGGACCAACTGGTGGAAATATGTGCTTCACGAAAAGCAGAGGCATAGCGAAGGGGGTGGGGGGGGGGGGGCAAGGGGGTACATATGTCCACGAGCGCCGACACTAGGGGGCGCCAAAATGGTTTGAAAAAAAATTAAAAGCTCATTTTACCTGCAGTTTTGCATTATAAATATTATAAATAAATAATAAATAAAAGTTTGTCCTCGGGTGCCGGGAAGGGTCGTTACGCCTCTGAAGCAAAGTTAGAACATTGCTTGAAAGATGTCTAGATTTGTGATTGTAAGTGAACATAAATGTTTTAATGTCATTGGCAACAAGCTTCGATCCCCAAAAGTTATCATTAGACATTTATTTACAGCTCTTGTTACACAGCCGGTATCTGCCACCAGCTGCCGATTCAAGGGAGATGACTATGAACGCGAAAACAGGATGTGTAACTCTGTTTTGATGTCAATGACTAATGACATTTTGGTATCACTAAAATACGTTTTTTAGAGAACATGAAAAATTTAATTTTAAATACCTTTTGTCATTTTCAACCAAACAACATCTTCGACAGAATGGGTAGTAAGAGTTGGTTAAGTCTTCTAATGTTAATTTTATTACTGGAAAACTCTCTAAGCATATTCAAAAAGTAAAAAACCCTACTTTTGTCATTAATGACATTTTCTCCCATATATACATGAGCATTTGAGAGTACTGTGTACTGTTAACGCAGTACATATATTAAAATTGGAACGATACAGAGAAGATTAGCATGGCCCCTGCGCAAGGATGACACGCAAATTCGTGAAGCGTTCCATATTTTTTGCATTTTTTTGTAATTAATATTCCTGAGATCCATCATAATACGAAAGTTAATAAGTCACCAAAAGAAAACCGGCATCAAAAGCGCATGCCATTATTTAATAGTGAATGCTCACAATAATTGTTAAGCCGTTCTCATTTTTACATATATGTGCCAGTCATTTATGAAATAAAAATTGTGTCGTATTGGAAATTAGACGTCGCATTCCGCACGGTCAGCAGTTAAGCGAGTTGTCGGCTCAGTCGTTGTCTTTTATGCTACCGTAAAGCGCGACGGTCGGCTGGCCGGGTACGTGTGTACGTAACGTTGCGTGTCGGTGACATATTAGTCAATTAAACATAGGTATTTATTTTAGATACATTTTATCATTCACAGCCAGTTAAGAAACTGTCTTGGCATTAAACTTCATAAAACAGCTTAAAATAAAAAATATTTAGCGTAATGAATGTAGACTACAATAATATGTTGGGCCTGAGTTGCATCAAATTAAAATTTAAAAAAATAGGGCTAATTTAAAACCCTTCAGATTTTAAAAATACTACTAGATGCATATATATCTTTAAATGTGCATAGACAAATTAAGTACTAAAGATGGTATATTCCTATCGATTTTTTCCCTATGATTATTTTATAAACTACTCAATAGACCTATTCAATTTCGCCTATTTAATACTTTCAATTTAAAAAAATTAAGGCTCTTAATAAAAAAAAATATTGTGTTTGAAATTGTAGATTTTCAATTGCTCAGCGACTGATCGAGATGTCTACGCGCGAGTCGCCCCACGAAGCTACCGTAAGCGAGACGGTAGGCGTGACGCGTGTTTCTGTACGTCAGCTCGTCGGTGACCTGTTTGTAAACTTAACACGGGAATTTAGAGTAGGCCGCGCTACAATTTTTTTCTTCTAATTTTAATGAAATAGTAATAAAAACTAAGTCAAAGCTAAGAAGGAAAGTTTTGTAAACTAAACTCGGAAATTCTAAATAGGGGAATTTATTTTATTAGTGAAGGTCCGTCCTATCTTTAGCATCACTTTATAAGCGATGCAGGAGAACTAAATATAAACCAAAAGTATTACATAGTACGCCCATAATAAAATTGGCGTTGTATGGCAAAATACTACAGGCAGTTTAAACTTGTTTTTATGACTATAATTTTTGCATCGATTAATTAAAGTGCTGATTTTAAATTCACCCACTAATTAATTGAACGATTAAAATTCGACCGTTTTAACTTTGACGGAAGAAAAAGTGAAGGCAGTTCATCCAACATTGCTTAGTTTTGTGAATGTAAATTTTCATGAAGTCAGCTGACAAAACTAGTTGTCGCCTTGTTGGTTGTCCTTGAGGCTACTGTAAACTAGACGCTGAGCTATCGTAAACTAGACGCTGAAGCTACCGTAAACTAGACGCTGAGCTGCCGTTAACTAGACGCTGAGCTGCCGTAAACTAGACGCCGAAGCTACCGTAAACTTGATACTGAAGCTACCGTAATCTAGACGCTGAAGCTACCGTAAACTAGACGCTGAAGATACCGTAAACTAGACGCTGAAGATACCGTAAACTAGATGGTAGGCATGTTACTATGATGTTACTTGTGTTTCGGTAACGTTAACTAGACGCTGAAGCTACCGACCGTAAACTAGACGCTGAAATTGCCATAAACTAGACGCTGAGCTGCCGTAAACTAGACGCTGAAGATACCGTAAACTAGACGGTAGGCATGTTACTATGATGTTACTTGCGTTTCTGTAACGTTAACACGTCGATAAGCTGTTTGTAAACCAAGCATAGAAAATTACTTAAGATCGTGTTAGTCTGTTTTTTTTTAATTATTAGATAGATAACGGTAAGATTTAATAACGTAATAGTCGAAATGCGAAGGTCCATTAGTGGTCTAAAAATATGTTTGGCAGTAAAACAAAAAAAAACAAAAACAATCGCTTATGGGGTGATTAACAAAGAATAAAAATGTCATTTGTTAAAAAATACAAATAACATAACTACTTATGTTATTTGTATTTTTTTTTGTTAAAAGAGAATTTCCAACGTTTTACCGTCTAAATCAAATGATGCACATATTGTTGCGGACATCAGATGTGTATGTCGCAAGGCTAAACTAAGTTTCAGTTATTTATTTATTATTTGGACTTGAAAATTCAAGCCTCTAGATCACGGGTTCCCAACCTGGGGGTCGCGACCCCCCTGGGGGTCGCGAAGGTCTTTCTCGGGGGTCGCTAACTGGTATACTAAACCTTAGTAATGAGAAACAAAACTAAATATTTAGAAGAATTTTTGAAATTCGGCTTCATTAACATCACTGGAAATGTAATAGAGAAGAAACAAAGCGCACTGTACAAAGTTGTTCTCAGTCACGAATCTATGAAATCTTCAAAACTAAAACGACATTTGAGACGAGTCATTCGGAACACACAAAAAAATATATGGAGTTCTTTCGTCGATAAGAAGCTAGTTGCAAACGCCAGAGACTTGATCGAACAGGAAGTTTTCACCAGCATTAGTGCAAGCATCAAATGAAGTCGCGATAGAAAATGCCAAGCAAAAAAAAAAAAAAAAAAAAAAAACAATAGGAGAAAATCTCATTAAACACTGCATGTACGTAAATGTTAAATAACACATTTTTATTGAAATTAAGCTTTCACCATTGTTTGCTTTTCAAGATGATAAATCAACAGACGTGAGTTCGTGTTCGCAGTTGCTGGTCTGTGTCTATATTCATGTGGATGATAGCAAAGATAAAAGAGTTGCCTTTTGTGAAGATAGCATGGAGAAAATAAATATCTTTTTTGAAACTGGATGATTAAATTGGGTTAGAACGGCTGTGGGGGTTTGTACGGATGGTGCGCCATCTATGTTTAGCTCAAAATCGGGTTTTCAGAAAACAGAAAAGATTTAGCTCCCTAACCACTGCCCTAACCAAAAAATCGACATCAAGAGTCCATTGCTAGTATAAGTCGTAAATTGTATAAAATCTGGAGCCTTCAAAGAACTGAGCAAAAACATTAATATAGATCACGAGGTTCTGCTCATCTACACTACAGTACGCTGGCTGTCAAACGAAATGTTGTAAATTGTGGTTTTGAATTGAAATCTGAAATGAAATTGTTCTTGGGAGTGCAAAGGAAACAAGACTTTTTGGTATACCTAAAACGACATAGAGTGGTTGGAGAGAGTATCAAACCTAGCAGATATGTTCGAACATCAAGATAAGCTTAACCTGAAGCTTCAGGGAAAATGAACGAATATTATAACTTTCCATGATAATCTCGGGGCATTTTTATCAAAGCTGCAAAATCGGTAAAGAAAACAAATCTTGGAAATATTGTAAATTTGAGAAACTCTGCGGTGTGGTAGATGAATCTGATTGTGAGATAATTAAAATTTTGAAAGAAGCGATTTCTGGGCATCTTGAATCTCTTGAAAACGAACTGTATCGCTATTTCTCTGAGCTGAAAAAAGAAGAATCTGCATTTACGCATTACCCATTCTCTTCTTCCCTCGATGTTGCCAGCATTCCCGATGAATTACAAGATGCATTCTTTGATTTGCAGAATGATTCCGTGTAAGATGAAAAACTGCAGGCACAATTTTGGTGTAGTATTCACCATTCATACCCAAACGTAAAATTGATTGACTTTTCGAGAATATATTTTCAACACTATTCTTCGATTAAAAACAAAATTAAGATAATTATAATGACATAGGCTGGCGTTAACAATTTTTTTTAAAAATTAAAAACTTAACCACGAAGGTTTAGTGAATAGTATGCAATTTTACTCATGCTATTAAAACAGTTATCAAGAGTAGTTCATATTGAAAGTCTACTAGAAAATCTTATTTTAGTGCTTATTAATTTCCATACTAATTTCGGATTTATAATTCTATGGGGGTCGCGGGTCACTTAATTTTTATAAAAGGGGGTCGCCACTCGAAAAAGGTTGGGAACCACTGCTCTAGATCTATCATTTAGAAAATTATTTTTCAACAAGAAGACATCTTTAATTTTGTAAAATTATAAGTAAAAAACGTATGGTTTTCTAGAATAACAATGTTATTGTTGTTCATGTTAAAGTTAAAAAAATTAAAAGCCCACACTACAAAACATTTATTTTCTAAATAAATTGTTTTATATTAATTTTACTATTACAGGAAATTGTATTTACCTTTAAAACGTCTATTCTGTGATAATTTCTGGTAACTAAGCAAACAAAACTCAAAAAGGAAAATGGTGCACGAGTAAAAGATAACGCGTGATGGTGTGCAAGCTGTCAAAACAAAATATTCATGGTGCGAAATCTTCTAGCTGTCTAAACATCTTCGGATACAAGTTGCCTTTTGTTTTAATCGAGGGAAGCTAACAGCTGATTATATGGATCACCGCATAAGTTAATATGAGTGATCTTGTCATACGTTCATAAAGTGAAATCATCATTTGCCTATTACTATTGATTCAATTAACTCATTTTAAATTCGCCCGTTTATACTTTCACATAAAAAAAAACTAAGGCTCATAAATCCAATACAATATTGTGTTGGAAATTGTAGATTTTCTATTGGTCAGCGACTGCGCGAGATGTCGGCACGCGAGTCGCCTCACGAAGCTACCGTAAGCGAGACGGTAGGCGTGACGCGTGTTTCTGTACGTCAGCTCGTCGGTGACCTGTTTGTAAACTTAACACGGGAATTTATAGTAGGCTACGCTACAATTTTTTTTCTAATTTTCATTAAATAGTGATAAAATCAAAAGTCAAAGCTAAGGAGGAGAGTTTTGTACATTTAACTCGGGAATTTATTTTTATTAGTAAAGGTCCGTCCTATCTTTAGCATCACTTTATAAGCTATGAAGGAGAACTAGATATAATCGTGTTACCGAGTACACCTATAGTCAAATGAAGCTACCGTAAACTAGACGGTAGGCAAGTTACTATGATGTTACTATGATGTTACAATAATGCTTCCTGTGGTTCTGTAACGTTAACACGTCGATAAGCTGTTTGTAAACCAAGCATAGAAAATTATTTTAGATCGTGTTAGTCTGATTTTCTATAATTATTTGATAGATAACGGTAAGATTTAATAAACTTAATAGCAAAAATGCAAAGGTCTATTGGTCTTAAAATATGTGAAGCAAAGAAAAAAAAATCGCTGTAGGGTGATTAACTAAGAAGGAAAATGTCATTTGTTAACTACTTATGTTATTTGTATTTATTTTTTTTTTGTTAAAAGAGAATTTCCAACGTTTTACCGTCTAAATCAAAAGATGCACATATGTTGCGGGCCTCAGATTTGTATGTCGGAAGGCTAAAATAAGTTTGTTATTTACTTATTATTTGGACTTAAATTCAAGCCTCTAGATCATTTAGAAAATTATTTTTCAACAAGAAGACATCTTTAATTTTGTAAAATCGTAAGTTAAAAACTTATGGTTTTCTAGAATAACAATGTTATTGTTGTTTATGTTAAAGTTAAAAAATTAAAAACCCACACTACAAAACATTTACTTTCTAAATAAATTGTTTTATATTAAATTTACTATTATTGAAAATTCTGTTTACCTTTAAAATGTAGGCCCTAAATCTATATTCTGTGATAATTTCTGGTAACTAAGCAAATATGACTCAAAAAGGAAGTTGGTGCACGAGTAAAAGATTGCGCGTGATTGTGCGCAATCTTCTAGCTGTCAAAACAATCTTCGGATACATGTTGCCGTCTTTGTTTTAATGAAGTAAACATAATAGCTGATAATATGGATCACCACATATGTCACTAACAATGATCGTTTCATACAGTTAAGTGAAAAGATCAGAAACGCAGTTTTTACATTAGTAATTGTGGAAAAATAAATATTTAAAATGTAAATAATGTATATGTTTCTTTTATCTATTTTATTCATGTTGGCGATGGATGAAAGTTGAAAACCAATGTCGGTCAAGTGATTTTGTATGTTCGAGATCAAGGTAAGGGGGGGGGGGGTTAGAAATTCTGTCTGTGGGGGGGGGGGGGGGGTTTGGGGAGAGTTGAATCAGAACAACCATTATTATGGAGTAGTCAATGCAAGGAAAATATATTCTGCTCAGTAAGCTACTGTGATAACATATGTTCCAATATTGGAAGAAACACACCCACATGCCCACATACTAAGTGAACAACAGAAAAATTTTTTTTAAGAAAACAATGTTAGTAGCTGAATTTTAGCCGTTAATTCACGTTTTAGCAAACTATTTTTGTAAATTGTAATAGTAACAGAAACCGATTAATATAGTCTATGTAAACCAAGGTGAATAAATATTTTAGAAAGAATTCGATGTAACAAAATTAAACTGCAATTTCGAGTTAGTAAAGGGGGTGGGTGGGTGGGGGGGGGTTCAGAGGCCCACGGGGACAAACTTTCAATTAGACCTCTAAGAAAAATAGTTCGGCCTAATCAAGAAATATATTAAACATCATACATATGTATTGTGTAAGCTGTGTATATATATATATATATATATATATATATATATATATACATGTGTGTGTGTGTGTGTGTGTGTGTATGTTAAGGTTACAGTTATTAGTTAAGTGTCACTGCTATAGTGTGTCGCCTGTAGTGTCACGAACGGGTGTAGTGTCACGGATGTAGTATCACATCAATACTGTAACGGCTATAATGTTGCTTGTAGTGTGTGTGTATATATGTGTATATATATATATATATATATATATATATATATATATATATATATATATATATATATATATGCCTATATATGGGACCTACCCGTATTAAAATAGCCGTGTAACAAGAAGGCCCATTCCTGCTTACGATTGCCTATTACTATTGCATCAATTAATTAGTTGAGACATTTTAATTCGTCCGTTTATTCTTTCACTTGAAAACAAACAATTAAGGCACCAAATCCAATACAATATTGTGTTTGAAATTGTAGATTTTCTATTGGTCAGCGACTCAGCGAGATGTCGGCACGCGAGTCGCCTCACGAAGCTACCGTAAGCGAGACGGTAGGCGTGACGCGTGTTTCTGTACGTCAGCTCGTCGGTGACCTGTTTGTAAACTTAACACGGGAATTTATAGTAGGCCGCGCTACAATTTTTTTCCCTCTTTTTTTTTTAAATCTTTTTTTTTTTTTAGAAAAACGATTAACTGAAAAACATAGTCTAAGTTATTGAAGGTTATGATGTAGAATTATAAAATGTGTGAAAAAAATATTCGTTCTGATAAACTGAAACAAATAAGATAAAACTAATCTTTATTTTTATTTAATTTGTATTCGTATACTTTACATAATTTTGATTCACATAAAAGTATTTAAAACCTAAAACTGTTTTCAATACAGTAGCGTAGCGAGGGGGGGGGGGGGCGGGGGGGGGACGACATATGTCCCCGGGCGCCGAGCTTAAGGGGCGCCAAAATGGGTTGGAAAAATAAATTGAAAGGTTGAGGGGGTGCAAATTGAAAGTTTGAGGAGGGGGTGCAAATCAAAATATCGAGGGGGGGGGGTGCAAATCGAAAAGTTTGTTCCCGGGCACCGGAAAGGGTCGCTACGCCTCTGTTTCAATATAAGACTATTTATTACGGTTGCAATACGAATCACCTGACCCCAAAACTAACACCAACACGACGATAGTGTTACCTTTGTGTAACGAGTACAGGCTGCTTTTGGAAGTTACAAACATTCACTGAAAGCTAGCTGTAAGCCAAGATTGGGGGATTGTAGGGTGGGATTGGGGGATTGTAGGGTGGGATTGGGGGATTGTAGGGTGGGTTGGGGGATGGTAGGGTGGATTGGGGGACTATATGCCAGGGTTGGGGGATTGTAGGGTGGGATTGGGGGATGGTAGGGTGGGATTGGGGGACTATATGCCAGGGTTGGGGGATTGTAGGGTGGGTTGGGGGATGGTAGGGTGGATTGGGGGACTATAAGCCAGGGTTGGGGGATTGTAGGGTGGGTTGGGGGATGGTAGGGTGGATTGGGGGACTATAAGCCAGGGTTGGGGGATTGTAGGGTGGGTTGGGGGATGGTAGGGTGGATTGGGGGACTATAAGCCAGGGTTGGGGGATTGTAGGGTGGGTTGGGGGATGGTAGGGTGGATTGGGGGACTATAAGCCAGGGTTGGGGGATTGTAGGGTGGGATTGGGGGATGGTAGGGTGGATTGGGGAACTATATGCCAGTGTTGGAGGATTGTAGGGTGGATTGGGGGACTATATGCCAGGGTTGGGGGATTGTAGGGTGGGATTGGGGAACTATATGCCAGGGTTGGGGGATTGTAGGGTGGGATTGGGGGACTATATGCCAGGGTTGGGGGATTGTAGGGTGGGATTGGGGGACTATATGCCAGGGTTGGGGGATTGTAGGGTGGGTTGGGGGATGGTAGGGTGGATTGGGGGACTATAAGCCAGGGTTGGGGGATTGTAGGGTGGGATTGGGGAACTATATGCCAGGGTTGGAGGATTGTAGGGTGGGATTGGGGGATGGTAGGGTGGATTGGGGGACTATAAGCCAGGGTTGGGGGATTGTAGGGTGGGATTGGGGAACTATATGCCAGGGTTGGGGGATTGTAGGGTGGGTTGGGGGATGGTAGGGTGGATTGGGGGACTATATGCCAGGGTTGGAGGATTGTAGGGTGGGATTGGGGACTATATGCCAGTGTTGGAGGATTGTAGGGTGGGATTGGGGACTATATGCCAGGGTTGGAGGATTGTAGGGTGGGATTGGGGACTATATGCCAGTGTTGGAGGATTGTAGGGTGGGTTGGGGGACTATATGCCAGGGTTGGGGGATTGTAGGGTGGGTTGGGGGATGGTAGGGTGGATTGGGGGACTATAAGCCAGGGTTGGGGGATTGTAGGGTGGGATTGGGGAACTATATGCCAGGGTTGGGGGATTGTAGGGTGGGTTGGGGGATGGTAGGGTGGATTGGGGGACTATATGCCAGGGTTGGAGGATTGTAGGGTGGGATTGGGGAACTATATGCCAGGGTTGGGGGATTGTAGGGTGGGTTGGGGGATGGTAGGGTGGATTGGGGGACTATATGCCAGGGTTGGGGGATTGTAGGGTGGGATTGGGGGACTATATGCCTGGGTTGGGGGATTGTAGGGTGGGATTGGGGACTATATGCCAGGGTTGGAGGATTGTAGGGTGGGATTGGGGACTATATGCCAGGGTTGGGGGATTGTAGGGTGGGATTGGGGGACTATATGCCTGGGTTGGGGGATTGTAGGGTGGGATTGGGGGACTATATGCCAGGGTTGGGGGATTGTAGGGTGGGATTGGGGGACTATATGCCAGGGTTGGGAGATTGTAGGGTGGGATTGGGGGACTATATGCCAGGGTTGGGGGATTGTAGGGTGGGTTGGGGGATGGTAGGGTGGATTGGGGGACTATATGCAAGGGTTGGGGGATTGTAGGGTGGGATTGGGGAACTATAAGCCAGGGTTGGGGGATTGTAGGGTGGGATTGGGGGACTATATGCCAGGGTTGGGGGATTGTAGGGTGGGATTGGGGGACTATATGCCAGGGTTGGGGGGTTGTATAACATGTTTTTCGGATTGTAAGGCGGGGTTGGGGGATTGTATAGCATCATAATAGCATGGTTTTGGTATTGTAGGGAGGGATTGGGAGATTGTAGAACGGGATTGGGGGAATAGTGTTCTCGGATTGGGTGAGTTTAGAACAGGATAAGGGGATTTCATGAATGGATTGGGAGATTGTATACCATGATTTGGGATTGTAGGGCGTGATCGGGGATTGTATACTAGGATTAGGGGATGGTAATCCAGGGTTGGGGGAAAGCAAGTCAGGAGAGTGGGGGGGGGGGGTGTAGGCCAGGGTTAAGGTATTGTATGAAAGGGTAGGGAAATTGTAGGGCGGGATTGGGGGATGGTAGGCCATTTATAATTCGAGTGCCAGACTAGGGAATAATAATTGGGAGGGGGGAGGTGGTAGTTTTAAAATATTTACCTTCATAGCACGTTTAATTCATAAACGCATATTGAATACGCAAGATTACTACACATTATGAAATACATGAACATGTGTGAATGTGTAGGCCTACTGGTGTTTTTCATAAGGCCCTGCAGATTTTAAAATTTTAATTATCTAATGCTAATGTTGTATGTTTGTATTCTGATCATTAAATTAAAATATTGTGATTTCATCAAAAGATTTGTTGCATTCGAATATATAATCCATATGAATATATCAATATCCCACCTTTTTAAAAAAATAATCCCAACGTTCACATTAAATACAGTTTTACATATCACTTGACAATGTCAACTAATAGATTCTAAGTCTTGAAGAAAACCTTACCTATAAAAGATACTGCTAATCCGATGAAAACATTGGTTTACTTTTGGCTCTCAGCTATGATCAAAACAATTGTTCCTATCACTGCTAACGGTATAACTAGCTACCTACTTAAAGCCAACGGGATCTACACGTTGATCAAAGAACACAGTCAACCTTTGCGTCCCCTCCCCCCGGTACACAATTGACACATCGTCCGACTTGCGTCCCCACCCTCTCCCCCACCCCCTTCTATTTCCCGCCAAGCATCCACCGTTATCTCCCCGTGTCTCTCAAGGCATTGCGTGTCTCATCACGTGACTGTGAACTCGCCACGATCAACCGGCACGGGACTGCATCTGCAACATCCGACGGGTGGGGAAGGGGAGGGAGGGGTGGGGGAGGGAGGGAGGGGTGGGGGTAGAAGTTTGTTTTAAACTTAGCAATTAGGCCTGCTTCAGTTCAGTTAATATGTGGGAAAGGGGGGGGGGGGGGAGTAATTACAATGGTTTCTGTATAAACTTCTGGAACTACAGGCGAGTGACCCGGGGGGGGGGGGGAATTATTTAAGGGTACAGTTATAATTGTCACGACAGTAATGTGTCGGCTGTAGTATTACGTATATAGTGACACGTCTATAGTGTCACATCTATAGTGTCACGTCTATAGTGTCACGGCTATGGAGTCACGGCTATAGTGTCATGGCTATAGTGTCACGGCTATGGAGTCACGGCTATAGTGTCACGGCTATAGTGTCATAGCTATAGTGTCACGGCTATGGAGTCACGGCTATAGTGTCACGTCTATAGTGTCACGGCTATGGAGTCACGGCTATAGTGTCACGGCTATGGAGTCACGTCTATAGTGTCACGGCTATAGTGTCATAGCTATAGTGTCACGGTTATGGAGTCACGGTTATAGTGTCACGGCTATGGAGCTACGGCTATAGTGTCACGGCTATAGTGTCACGGCTATAATGTTTCGCCTGTATTGTCAAGGCTATAGTGTCACAGTTATAGAGTCACGGCTATAGAGTCACGGCTATAGACATAATGTCACGATTATAAAGTATCACGGCTATAGTCTAGGCTAAAGTTCACGTCCATAGTGTCACGGCTATAGTGTCACGGCTATAGACATAATGTCACGACTATAAAATGTCACGACTATAGAGTCACGGCTATAGAGTCACGGATATAGAGTCACGGCTATAATGTCTTGGCTAGTGTCACGGCTAGAGTCACGGCTATAGACATAATGTCACGGCTATAAAGTGTCACGGCTATAGAGTCACGGCTATAGAGTCACAGTTATAGAGTCACGGTTATAGAGTCACGGCTATAGACATAATGTCACGGCTATAAAGTGTCACGGCTACAGTCAAGGCTAAAGTTCACGTCCATAGTGTCACGGCTATAGTGTCACGGCTATAGACATAATGTCACGACTATAAAGTGTCACGACTATAGAGTCACGGCTATAGAGTCACAGTTATAGAGTCACGGCTATAGAGTCACGGCTATAGTGTCACGGCTATAGTGTCACGGCTATATCGTCACGGCTATAATGTCACGGCTATAAAGTCACGGCTACACTATCACGGACGTTGTCATGTCTTCGGTCTACCTAGCTTATTGCGGGGGGGGGGGGGGGGCTAAAGTTTCCGGTGAGGGGGAGCGGATACTATGTTTCGCACCCAGATTATTAGTTTATATTATGCCAATAGACCTATCATTTAAATATTGTGCTGGTAGCGATTCTTATACAATTAAAAATTAAAGTTAATACAAATAAAAGCATTTAAAAAAATGTACTTAGCAAGATGAAAACATTGACTACGGCTAAACCCCAAGAAATGAGCTCAAATGTTTTAATAAGTGAAACTTCAGGACGGGGAGACATTTGGGGGACATGTCGGGTGTGTGTGGGGGGGGGGGGGGGAAGATGGGGAGGGTGGTGGGTTTTATATGCCATGCCCTACAATAGAGTCTCATCCGGTTTTGTATTACCGTGCGAGACAGCTGTAACGCCTTTATTTATGTGCTTTTTCTCTCTTGGCCTTTTTGGGAATTCCTATAGTGCAATTAATACGGGTGAGAGTGTGCATTGAACTAGAGATGTTTCACATTTTTATCTCTAAACTATTCGGTCAAAAGGTCAATGCTTTAATGAGATGCTATGCTAGGCACTCTCGAAAAATGTGAATCGTGAATATAAGAGAAGTGAACCTAGGTTGGCTAAAGCTGCCAGCCCTACCACACCTTAATACTTAAAAAAAAAAAAAAAAACACTTCTACATCGGCCCGGGTCTAACCATTCACTTCGCTATGTCAGACCCTCCCTACAACTTGGACGTGTTTTCCCAAAATTAACACCCAGGTAACGCCTCCTGTCGAGTTCAGGTGGGGGAAAATCCACTAATGTTGACCATGGCCTGAACCCACCCCCACATTTCATTTCATCAATTTGGGCTCAATTACTGTACAGATGGCTCTACTATTAGTTATATAATTAGGTATAATTACTGTTGGATTCCCTTCGAAGTGGGCATATTACTTGATGCCCTTAATATATAATCTAATGAATACACGAATAGTTACTTTAAAGATGCCCCTACAATGTATTTTAAAAAATATGGATATAATTACTTTACGGATGTCCTTGAAAATTAGTGTAATAAATATGAGCATATTATTTTATAGATGCCCCTATAGTGCATATAGGAATTATCTGGGCAAAAGTACTCTAAAAGATGCCCCTACCTATACTAAATAAATATCACACATTTATTAAGGGAATATTAATGACTACCATAGGACTACCCTTCACTGATACCCGTTATTTCTTTAGAAGTCTTAGGATTCGGACAGTATAATGTCAAAACGAGGGATAGAAGATTGAGCATTACAATTTGTAATAGATGAGATTGGCTAATTAATAAAATTACTCAATACATCTCAAATTTTTGTTTAAATTACAAAGAAAAATATCTTCGTTGGACCCCCCCCCCCCTGGAGTGGATATCCGACGATCCCCCCCCCTGGAGTGGATATCCGACGACCCCCCCCCTCTGTACGCCACTGTTACCACCTCCCCCACCCCGGATGAAATTGAAATAAATTACTTCAATGAATCAACAAGCACCCCGCCTTTCGGAAGTTTCAGTTTCACCCCCCTCCCCTGGAGAACAATGTCTGAATGAATAACCCTAGTCATATGTTTTCCCATTACTAACCATACGCATACTGTGCATGATCTAGCCACAACATAAAGTGTTATATAAACCCTAACGGAACATACAGAGGGCAGTTATTTATACCCGCCCTCTCTTTACAGTCCTAACGGGTGTGTTTAGTCAAGCGTGAAGTAGCCTGAGACCACGTAAAAGAAAACCAACAACCAGTGTCTTACTTTCCGGATAAATTCTTCTGCTAGGGAGATTCAGACTAAAGCTTGGCAGACGACAGACGTTGATTACTCTCTAGCATGAGGTAGCAGTGAAGTCAGCACAGGTTACACACAGTGTGTAGGGTAGGTGTGTAATCTCAGGGTACCAACAGATACACAGGTAACGTGTATGTGAGGCATTGATTTAAATATGTTCTATATTAGATTTCGTTGATTTAACTGTTAAAAAAAATATGATAACATAACGAAAAAGACCTATATATAACATTAAAAGCTTGACTGATGTTTTATATTAAAAATATATCTAATCAACTTTTTCAAACAATTATTAAAAATTAGGGATATATGTAGTAATATTGATTTTATTAGCAAAAAATATGTACTTTATTATACAAAATGTTTAGTGACTAAGTTTGTGTGGTGCTGTCTTTCTTTTAATTTACTCTAATGTTGGAATATTTACACAGAAATTATATACACTCTGTAGTTAACAAATCTTTGCACATCAAAAAGATAGAGTATATTAATCGTAAAGGTAATGTTCGTATTTACAGGAGGAATAGAGTTTACAAGATGGCGGAAAACATGGAGACACTTAATACACAAAACGGTTAGTTTACTCTATACTATAATCTGATTTGTTATTTTTAGATTTCGCGTGTCATACTAAATATAAGTTACATTTAAATTAGTGATTAAAATCTTATATGTATATGTGGCGGGGTAATAGACTAGAGCCATGTTATGTAACACTGACGATAATGTCAGTGAATTTTCAAGATTATATTTTTAGCAGGTTGGATTTGACATAGCAGCTAACAGATTGTACATTCAATCACATGTTTTGCAATCACAAATATGTAGCAAGATTTTTTTTTTTAATGATGGGATTCTGTAATATTTATTTAATCCCACCATTTTTTTTAAATGATGGGATTCTGTAATATTTATTTAATCCCACCATTTTTTAATAAACATCCTCATTACGAAGTGGGATGGTTTCTAGCAAAGTGTCTTTCAAACATCTCTCCAACTCGGAGTCCGAGGTGGGAGGGGTGTCACAGTCGTCGCCCCCCCCCCCCCCCAACGAAATAGAATTTATATGGAATTTATGTGCTTTTACTAGTGTCCGCCCCTCCACGGAAAATTTAGTCCACCGCTATCCCCCGAAAAAGTATCAAGTGTCGTCGTCGTCGTCCCCCCCCCCCCCCCGGAGAAAAAGTTTAAAGAAAAACGGGTTCCTAGATTTGTCTTTACTTTGAGGGGCGGTGGACTGTAACTTTGTAGTGATTGACCTAGACGTCAAAATGTCCCCTTTCTGTTATATGTGAATGACTCCTTTTTTTTGTATACATTATTTTGTTTATTACACAGATAATCGAAGTAGGTACGTAGGCCACACAGACTTACGCAAGCACTTCACTGACTGTAAGGTAAACCCAGGCCATGACAACCTGATACCAATTACAAGATTTACACTGGATCATCTCCCCTTACGTTACCGTGACGATGACGTGTTGAAACTTGTCTTAGGCCTCTCCTATCTTACGGTCATGTTGAAAGTCAGCTACACAAGTATGAAGAGACCAAATGCAGTTTCTTGCTTGAGTGGTCAGTATCCTGGTTATGATATGAGAGGAAGTGACGTGTTAAGGACAGGGACGGGGTTTGTGATTGGTGTAGATATTCATTCTGACACAGCTGCGTATGGGCCTTGTCGTTGTAAAAATTGTGTCGGGAAGGACCAATTAAAACCAAGTGGCGAGATTATTGTACTCACAGCCAGGCACGTGGTGTTTGATGAAAGCGAGGCTAAGTTAACTAGGTGTGTTCTGGACTTTGATGAAAATAACAGCACCGTGGTAAACCTTGATGAGTGGCGCGTTGAATGGGCAGACAGTGAGTCGGATAGGTGTGCGTTGAGGTACGTCACCTGTGATATGGACCTGCTCAAGAGACTGGACAGAGCGTATAAACGCTTCGATGACCTGTTTGTGATAGTCTGTGACAGGTACAAGGAGTTCGCTGAGGAGGACCGGCTGGCGGTTATGGTGTCCCACCCCCACGGGTGCCCGAAACACGTCACCGTGGGGCAGTGGGAGGTGAAGGATATACGTGGTGAGTACAAGAGGTGGATGGCGTCTGTTTGCCCTGGTACTGGGGGAGCCAACGTCTTCAGACCTTGAGTTACCACAGGTAGTGGGGGAGCGAACGTCTTCAGACCTTGAGTTACCGCAATAAGTATTGGCAGGCAAAATGTACCACAAGTAAAAACTTTCACGCTGGTGTGACAGGGTGTGATAAAATCTGTTTGTGACAGGATGTACTCAAATCTTTATAATACATTTTTATTTAATTTTTAGAAATGTTATTTGCATATATCAATAAAACTAATAAAATTAACAAAAAAACAAAACAAACTTGAAAACTATTTTGTTTGCGTCATTTTAATTATTACCGCTAATCAAATTTTCATTTTACAGTTTATTACAATACGGCTTGATCCAGTTAATCCCCTAAACAACTGATCCCCTAAACAACTGATCCCCTAAACAGCTGATCCCCTAAACAACTGATCCCCTAAACAACTGATCCCCTAAACAACTGATCCCCTAAACAACTGATCCCCTAAACAGCTGATCCCCTAAACAACTGATCCCCTAAACGACTGATCCCCTAAACAACTGATCCCCTAAACAACTGATCCCCTAAACAACTGATCCCCTAAACAACTGATCCCCTAAACAACTGATCCCCTAAACAACTGATCCCCTAAACAGCTGACCACCTAATCAGTATATCACGATGACCTGTGACACGCACTAAATATAAAATTGACCAAATATTTCACACTCGTGAAATCTAAGTCACTCGAACTGATATAATTTTGATACTTAACGAAAACTACAACAAAGCAAGATCAACAATCTATTTTTAGACATGATTTAGGACTAAATTACAGCCCTATTCGAGCTAACTATTCGACTACGTTTGTTCTAATCTGGTAACTGCTAGACAGCTTTTGTTAACCATTTTCCGGTGTGAGTTTAACTTTATACAACACATGTTTATCATTCACCAGCACGAGTTTAACATTAGATAGAAATAGCTTGATATAAACCATCATCAGTTAACATTAGCCATCACAGTAAACATTAGACAGTATGAGATTACCATAAAAAAGCAAGAATGCTTAACATTCGACAGAACGAGTTTAACTTAAGTCGATGGCATTGATTGGATGGATTTTTACTTCCATTATACCAATGGCCCATAATTTGAATAATAAATTGCACTTTAAATAAATAACAAGATCTTTTTTTTCTATTATGTATAAGAAAAATGTATTAGGAAAAATGGGAGAAACAGAAGATATAACATGTATACCGTCTACTAACCGACTGCTAACCCGTAAGTCTCGAGTTCGAATCCGGGTTCAAGTCAGTAGACCGTCCCTGAGTCCACCCAACTCTGATGGGTACCTAACTTATGTTAGGGAAAGTAAAGGCGGCTGTGCATAGTGCTGACCACACTATCTCTTCATATGCCGAGGTCACAGAAACAAGTGAACTCTACTTCACTTGCCCCATAGACCGTCAGGTTTGAAAGGGAAACTTTACTTACTTTTTACCGTCTACTATACCCACAATGACACAATCAAGCTTGCGTGCAAGATATTGTATGTCAGCGGTTCTCGACCTCGGTATATGGGGGGGGGGGGGAATGGTGTGGAGTGGGGGGGGGCACTAGGGGTGACTCAGGGTCGTCCTCCATATTCGGGTCGGGACCGAGATCCTCACCCTTTCGGTTTAGCAGTCGAACGCTTTAATACTCGACCACATTTTTAAAAAATGACTGAGCGGTACGTTTACAACCATCACTACTGACTTAGTGTTATGTATTTTGCTCTACTGTACATACGCCTACAACGCATAATCTAATATCTTTTTAGCGCAATTTCCATACTGACAATTGCGATTATTAATTCGTTCTGGATGGATGTGTGTCCGCAGCTTTAAGTCGTATCTCCTCCTCAACGAAGCAATATCGAGGGCTAGTTCCAAAGCAAATATGTTAAGCAAGTTCCAAGGATGATTGTGGGCCAAAAAATTCCCGGAATTCATTCCTGGATTTCCCGGAAAAGCCAAAAAACCTCAAAAAAATGCAGTTTTTGGCCCATATCTCGGCAACCAGACTACTTAACGACTTGAACAATATTGCCGTAGAAAGTTTTCAAAAATAGCCTTTCGTTCGGTCACAAAAAATTAATTAAGGAAATTGCGCTTAAATTGTCACTAGACTTTTTATTAACTTGTTTTAAACCGTTATAAAAATTCATGTCGTACCAGGCTTCGCTATACCGTCCAGCCGTGACGTGTTTAGTCAAGCGTGAAGTAGCCTTAGACCGCGCAATAGAAAACCAGCAATCATTCAATCCCACAACGTGAGAATTTCCAGGGAAATTGTTCTGCTAGATTCCTGCTGAAGCTAGTCTGGTGAACCTTACGCTAGAGGAAACGTCAGCCTAATGAATATAGTGTGTTAATGTCAAGGTGCAACATACAGGTTTAGATCTACATACAGACAATCCCAAGGTGCAACATACAGGTTTAGATCTACATACAGGCAATCCCAAGGTGCGACATACAGGTTTAGATCTACATACAGGCAATCCCAAGGTGCGACATACAGGTTTAGACACAGGCAATCCCAAGGTGCAACATACAGGTTTAGATATACATACAGACAATCTGAAGGTGCGACATACAGGTTTAGATCTACATACAGGCAATCCCAAGGTGCGACATACAGGTTTAGATCTACATACAGGCAATCTGAAGGTGCTACATACAGGTTTAGATCTAGACACATGCAACTTGTATGCGAGGTTTGATTTAATCGGTTTCGTTTTAGATTTCGTTTGTTTGAGATTTTTTTTTTAATTATAATAACTTTAACAAACTTTTTAGGCAGATTAGAAACTTACTTCAATGATTTTTATATTAAAAAAAAAACAAACAACTAATTAATTTAAAAATTAAAGGTCTTTAAAAAATAGAAATTTGGACCAACAAATGGCCATATACAACACTTTTATTATGCAATTACTTTGCTTCGAGCCATATTTTGGTACTAAATAAAAAAAATAATTTTGCTTATCGGACCCGACGATGCGTTGGTCGGTATCGCGTGAAGTCGAGTTCATCTGCATATGAAGGAATAGTGTGGTCAGCACTATGCCCCGCCCTCTTTACTTTCCATAACATGAGCTGTGTGGTCGCGAGCCCTACAAACATAAAGCTATTATCTTTTGTCTTACCGTTTTTTTTTTCTGTCATACATTTCTATTAATTTAAATGTACTGTAAGTTTTTAATATTTAAATACTATTTATATAAAATAGAACAGTTTACGAATTTTTTAATATCAAATGATACTGTTAAGTAATAGGAAAACATCTTGCCTCGAGAAATCTTAAAATAATTTTCCTATTCACAGCTGGGAGACAATTTTCAAGATGACGGAAAAAAAAGGAGACTCCAAAAGCGCAAAACGGTTTCTAGAACTAATTATAATTTCTGTATTTTTATTATTAGCTTATCATAATTTTAATTAATGTTTAAAATATTTATTTTATTAATTTTATAACAAAATGGGGAAGGGTGTTGGAAATGGTACGTTGCATTGTTAAGACTACAACACTGCCTTTGAAGTTTCAGAATCTTATGTTTTGATTGATTAGATAAATAATTTGACATAACACGTTACTTTTACAAAAAACTCAGGCTAAGTGTGTATTTTTTTTTTACTTTGAGAATGTAACAAGTATGAAACTGTTTTCTAAAACTGTGAGATTCACTTGTGTGTTTATTAAGACTAAGCCATCTTTTTAAAACCGACATTCTTGAAGTGAGGGTGAGGAAGCGGTTGGGGGTGGAGGGGGGGTCTAGATATGTCTTAAAATATGAGTTTAGCTTTAGGCAGCACGAGTTTAGCTTTAGGCAGCAAGAGTTTAGTTTTAGGCAGCACGAGTTTAGCTTTAGGGAGCACGAGTTTAGCTTTAAGCATTCAGAGTTTAGCTTTAGGCAGCACGAGTTTAGCTTTAGGGAGCACGAGTTTAGCTTTAAGCATTCAGAGTTTAGCTTTAGGCAGCACGAGTTAAGCTTTAGGTTGCACGAGTTTAGCTTTAAGCATTCAGAGTTTAGCTTTAGGCAGCACGAGTTTAGCTTTAGGTAGCTTGAGTTTAGTTTTAGGCAGCACGCGTTTAACTTTAGAAAACATAAGTTTAAAATCAGAAAGCAAGATTTTAATAATAGTAAACACACATATACTCTTGGTCCATGGTATTGATTTAAATTTATGTATACAGAAATTACGCTGCTGTCAAGATTTATAAAGGACGAGAATTGAATGGAACCTGTTATAAGTTACAGTCAAATATTTAGTGCCCTCGCCTGAAGTCGACGGCTTTATGAATGGCTGTCATTGAATGTCATTATACGAAAATCCGTTCGTATTTTTTCAAGCACTGGGATTACAACTTATTGACCGACTCTGGAATCAACGTTACGAAGCACCAGTCGTGTATTAGAGGAATTTCCCCGGAAAATACGACCGAAACAGAAACTGACGTCATTGTGTCAGTGTGCCTTTTGAAACGTGTTATAAACAAAATCATTGGAGCTTCACATTAGAAGTGGCACAGTTAAGGGAGGTTACTGTAACATGGTTCATAACAGAATAAGGTAATACTAATACTTTTACATGTTACTTTTATTTTAATTTTATTTTAAGCAGTTTTATGTCATTTGTATTTTAACGCTAAAAAAACACTTTTAAAATTATGATGTAATAGTATCAGCCATTTCAAGCATTCGTAGTTCAAAATATATCATGACATCAAGTGAAGTTTCCATTTTTGAACCTGACTGACCTTGGAGCAGGTGAAATAGAGTTTACCTGTTTCTGTGGACTCGGTGCATGAAGGGATAGTGCTTTCAGCACTTTACACAGCCGCCTTTACTTTCCCTAACGTGAATTGGGTGCCCATCAGAGCTATAGAAACGTTTTGCTGACTTGAACCCGGATTCGAAATCGATACTTTCGGGTTAGCAGTCTTGTACTCTACCGCTAGGCCACACCTTCACACTAAAAACTTCATTAAAATACATTATCTATCTATATATATATATATATATATATATATATATATATATATATATATATATATATATATATATATATATATATATATATATAATTCCCTTCTTGGAGACGCTAGAAAACAAGCTGTAAGCGCGCTCCCTACCACCCCACCCCCTACATGGTCTGGTGAGCTGTGGTTCACGCTAAATGTTTACAATCGTAGAGCCGGGTTTAGTGACGGCTATTAGGGGCAGATAATTTAGTTTGAAACGATTTTAAACTTAGGGGAGGTAACTACGAGGAGGCTGCTTTCACTGGGGGATGGGGGTGTAGGGTAGGGGTTGGGGGAAAGGAGGGTGGGGGTAGTATCGTTCTTAACAACCTACTGATAGTGTTTTAAAGCAAATATTTTCAGTGGCAGCATTGGTACTGTCGAATTCACAAATTATGAATTATTGAAAAGTAGAAAACAAAACAACTAAATAGCGGCGTATGATACGCCGCGGGTCGGCTCGTTTTTTATAACCCCAAAAACAAAGTCCCACGTTTCTAAACAATTTCCTGGAATTAATTTTTAAAAGTTCAGAAATCATAGGTGTAAAGTTAAAGCCAAGATGAGTAATGAATTTTATATAGGCCATGCTTTAGGTCTGAGAACTCATTATCATTTATCAATAATAATTTGAGAACTTATTATCATTTATCAATAATAATTTGAGAACTAATTATCATTTATCATTCAATAATAATTTGAGAACTCATTATCATTTATCAATAATAATTTGAGAACTCATTATCATTTATCAATAATAATTTGAGAACTCATTATCATTCATCAATAATAATTTGAGAACTAATTATCATAATTCAATAATAATTTTATTTCAGACATAATAGAGTATAACTTTTGTTACACTAGCACAGCGGCATCAAGCGCGTTAATCTGGTGCAAACTTAAAAAACGCTAAAAGTCGTCTAAGAGAAATGGCGGGATTTCTTGACTCCAATGAGCAGAGTGGCATGATTACTCCAGGTAAGGGCAGGTGTTAAATACCTGACAGTCGGTACCTCACACTAAAGTTCACTTTTCGAACCCGACGGTCTATGTAGCGAGGGAAGCCGTGTTCACTTGTTTTTTGTGACCTCGGAAAATAAAGGGATAGTGTGGTTAGCCACCTTTATTTTCCTTAATGTGAGTTAGGTACCTATTTGAGCTGGGTGGACTCCGGGACCTTCTACTGACTTCAACCAGGATTCGAACTCGAGACTACTACACGCCGTTCCCCGAACCTCACATTACTTTAGTCGACATTCACCCACTATGTGTCCAGTATCGCCTTGTAAGACCACCCTCCTCTCACCAAACACTTAAGTCGCGGTCGTCGTTTCCCCCCCCCCCCCCCCCCCCCCCCCCACCAGATTTACAGAGTTCTGGCCCTAACCATATGAAGTGATCGGTGATCACGGCTAAACAGTTCCACTTTTAAAAAGCCCCAACAAATACAGCACTATGTTAAGCTATTTGTCTTTTTGCTTGTTAGTTTGTTTGCTTACGATTTGTAGTTAATCTTGTAGCTCTGTTTTTACCCATTTCTACATCAGTGATCTCGTTCAAAGTTACTAGAAATATTTGTCTTTGATGGCGATGCAAAACTATTTAATTTTTAGCTAATCAGGTATTAAATTAGTAATTTAAGTTTAATAAAAATATATTCAATGATAAAAAGGGAGAAATCAAGATTAACTACTTGCAAAATGCCCTACTTATTTTGGCGATTAATTTTCATATTAATCATACATAAATTAGTTTAATCTTCTTATTTTCAGAGCATTAAAAAGCTTATAAATTATAAAGGTTTCTTTTTCATTTTTGTTTTATTTAACATATTTAAATTTTATAGTTTAAACAATATAAACAATAGTTTTAATAAAGTAAACTTACCTAAATAATAACAAGCTATTATCTGGCGGTGAATGATGATCTACAACATACAGAGTTTCTTCCAGGCATCTCTTCGGGGAGGAGGGTGTCTGATACCAGCCCCCCCCCCCCCCCCGAACGAAATTGAATGTATAGAAAACATATACTTTTACCAGTGTCCGCCCACCCCCGGAAAATGTTGACCGCCCCCCGCCCCCCCGAAAATATCAATCAAGTGCCCCCCC
This sequence comes from Physella acuta, assembly GCF_028476545.2. NCBI lineage: Eukaryota > Metazoa > Mollusca > Gastropoda > Physidae > Physella > Physella acuta. The sequence continues at coordinate 193,413 of NW_026732291.1, forward strand.
CCCCCGGAGAAAAAAGTCTGGAAGAAACACTGACAACATATATTGACAACTGCCAACATCCACTGATGACGTACTATATCTGTGTGACCTTTCAGGCCGGATGTATCAGCCTGGGTGGTGTTCTAGCAAGGTTTAAATCAAAGACGCAATTTGATGACGTCATCACAGCTTACAGCACTGTGTGTATGTAGTGTACATGTTACATTATACATGACGTTTTGATAAATTTCATTGTCAATTAAACATTAAACAAGAGGGGGGAATGGGAATGAAGATATTTATGTCTATTTTTAATTTCTCGTATACGAAGTATAGAAGAAATATTGTAATCGTGCAATGCAATCGTTTTACACTTCACTGAGTCGGAAAAACTTAGTTGTGTGTGTGTGTTTATGCGTGTTTATGTGTGTGTGTCTGTCTGTCTTTGAACAAGATAACTTGAGTACTGTTACAGCTAGGTTGATGACATTTCATATGTAAGTATTATATCAAATTAGTATTTCTGTAGCAACTATTCAGTGATTTCCGATAACCAGAAGTGGAGTTTATTCTTCATTAGGTTTTTTAAAAGCCTATAACTTGAGTACTATTTCAAGGTTTTTCTGAGGTGAAGACTGTTTTTCCTACCCCCCGGGTCTACGACATCACAAACCGGCATTGATGGTCTTCGATCACTTTATCTATAGTTTACATAAGGAGAATTATGGCTCGTGGTCACATTTTAGTCCTCGGATTGATGCTATAGTCTGATCCATGTTTTTTTCCATCTTTTATTCTCCCGATTACGGCGCCTGCCAAATTTGAAGCGCCCGCGGCCTGCAAGTGCCCTAACCAGCCTTTGACCACTTTAAAATATAAATATATATAGATACGAAAGAGTTTAGGGGAAACTACTCCCGCTGTTTTGGAAAATGTATTGTTCTACACTGCAGAACGATAAAATTAAAATTAATTTCTTAATACAGTGACGTTATGAATAAATAAGAGAGGAATATGAGATGATAATTAGTTGATTAGTTTATAACTGTAGAATCTGTTCTAGATACAAAATTGCCCTTGTCTAAATCTCTAATAAAGATCACTGCACGGTGAATTGAAAGTGTAAAACATTTAATAAAACCTAGTACCCTTTGAATTTTTTTAAAGGGCAAAAATTACTAGCCCTGTTTTTATTTACGGATTTGGCCATTTATTTAACAAAACCTTTTTATTTAGATTAACAAATAACCATTTTTTTTTAAAATTTGTCAGTTTTATTATTGAATCTACATAAAACGATAACTGTTTTAGATTCTTTCTGGATTGGTCTCAAACATTCAAATAATATTTATGTTTGGGATGAGACGAACAGCGAGGCAACGGAAGTGATGACAGATTGGTTTGCAGCGAGTGATCCATATTCTAGCCAGCCATGTGTAACCGTGACTGTGTCCTCAAAAAAACTATCCGGGTTTTTCTGTACTTCTGCAAACTACTACCTATGCATCGAAACAGGTGAGTGGTATCGATTTCTAAACGTCAAGTCGATGACCCTAAAGCTGATTTATTTAAAAACTACGGTAAGGCCTGAGCTAGTAGGCGATCATTCTTGTGTATGTAAATAAATGAAATATGTTGTAGTAAAGCCGCATCACCACAACTTTTTCTACAAGATCAAACATTAGCTATGTATCTACAATAAGTTTTATCTTTCCCAATATCGTTCATCCACTGAAAGACCATTTATTCCTTATAGCCTAAACATTGCTAACCAGATGAATGAAACCATCATTAATTAAAAGAAACGAAGTTTTTCAATTTTTATATACGACCGCTTGTACATGTGTGGTCATATATTATTACTTTATTTTGATCTTCATTTATGTAGCTACTGATTTCAAATTTCCCAGATACATATTTTAAACATTTTTGAATGTTTATTTTATTAATGTTCTTTTAAAAGCACATTCTTTTCTTACTAAGATTTTTTTTTTCTGTTTATTAAAATAAATGCACTATTTAAAAAATGTGTCAAATTTCCAAGACTCTAGTTATGCTATTTACAGAATCTGGTACGACAAAATGCCCTGCTACTCCCACTACGACTGAGGCTACAACCCCAACCCCAACCACAACCCCAACCACAACCCCAACCACAACCACAACCACAACAGCAACGACAACTGTGGCAAATACCACACACATGTGCTTGGAAACCACCACAAATGGCTCAGACGTGACAAGGATGTCCTATGTTTTTATGTTCTTCATCCTGCCCACTCTCACATTTCTGCTAAATGCCAGCTCACAACTGTACCAAAATGCCATCATAACATAACCTTAGCATATGTAACATCTATGCTAAATGCCATCTCATAACTGTACCAAATGCCTTTATAATATAATATAAGCACATCTCAATTTTATACTAAATGCCTTCATAATATAACCTTAGCATATGTAACTTCTATGCTAAATACCATCATAATATAACCTAAGCACATCTCCATTTTATACTAAATACCATCATAATATAACCTAAGCACATCTCAATTTTATGCTAAATACCATCATAATATAACCTAAGCACATCTCAATTTTATGCTAAATGCCATCATAATATAACCTAAGCACATCTCAATTTTATGCTAAATGCCATCATAATATAACCTAAGCACATCTCAATTTTATGCTAAATGCCATCATAATATAACCTAAGCACATCTCAATTTTATACTATATGTGGAAAGAAAAAAATAGGCTCCATCAAATTCTATTTTTTTAACGAAACGTACAGTTTCTGAATCCGTAACGAGTTGTCCTAAATGCAATTAATAGCCTTGATTCTATAATTTTTTTATAATTGTAGCATTTCGGGTACCGAAGGTATTTTAAAATCCTGAAGCAAGTCCTAAGAAACAAATAGCCGCCATGTTTAAAAAAATTATAAACGGGAATCTTGTTCACAAGAATTAATTCAGTTCGAAAACTTGTTTCCCTCTCTGGCTAACGAGATTTCGAATTATAGATGAGAGACACCGAGACTCACAAGCCCAAATAAAATAAACCGGGAGTGATCTCCCCTAAACTTTCTCGAATATTTTTATATAAAATAACAGGGGATGGGAGCTCGGGCTATAGACATGATTTTTAATCCATTTTAAATACATAAAGTTTTAAAAATAGAATAAAATCTCGTAGACAAAAGAATTGCACACCAAGTGGACGCTAAATAAAAAAGTGCATAATAGTGCGCAATATAATTAGTACTTTAAAAATTTACATTAGTTTTTTGAGAAATCGGAAGTAGCGTAAATTACTACTTTCGTTCAACGGAAATGACTCAAAATTCAACAGAAGGTAGAGAATTAGATAGTTTACTTACATGTGAAATTTCGTTTATCTATCTGAAATAGTACTCAAGTTATAAACTTTTGAAAATTTCAAAGTAGGAAAAGTACCACTTCCGGTTATTGGAAATCGCTCAAAAGTTAATACGGATCTACGATTTTGATAAAATACTTATATATGAAATTTCATCAATCTAGCTGTAACGGTACTCAAGTTATCGTGTTTACACACACACAGACAGACACACAGACATACGGACAAGATTGCAAAATTATGTTTTTCCGTATCAGTGAGATGTAAAACGTCGAGATTTGTAAAAATCTCGATTTTTTTTTGCACGATTACAATACTTTCTCTATACTTCGTATATACGAGAAAGTAAAAAAGCGAATGGTCGTCGTTTAGGACAATTTAAAAACAACCACCACCACCACCAACAACAACAACAACAAATACTTAAGTCACACACTAAAGTCTGAAGGCTTGAAGAAATAAACCGATAGCTCATCACTAGGTTTCTAGATCTAACTTTCAAATTAAATTCAATGTAGTTTTTCATTAAAACCTAAGATTAATTATATTCTGGGATACACGCTTAATACACTTTTTTTGCCTTATATACTTATATCAATAATATTAAATATAGTCCTGCTCTACTGGAAGTACCATCCCAAAAATAAAAGCCTGCGCGCTCAACGATGAAAATTGAACACAGGTCTTATATTATGTAATCGAACGTATCAAATGAAAGGGAATAAATATATTCTCCATAAATGAGCGCCTAGACTTATTTTTAGGCAATGCAGCGTATCGCCTTAGTACACCAAACAAAATTTATATTTTTATTACATTTTCCATTTGTGATTTTTTGTGTGTCAATATAAATAAAATCTGTTTCTTTAAATAATGTTTTAATCTGAGAATTATTTTCCACTTTCTAGTCATTCGTTCGAAATGAAGTTGATATTACATAGAATATGACAAACATATTGGCGTTAAAAATCTGTTCATGCAATTGTCTGAAGGATGGTCTATGTTAGGATGAGAGTCTAAAACGGGGTCGAAACTTTAAGGACAACATGGATCCAACGACGATGAATCTGAATCATCGAACAAGAACAACTAGTTGTAATCTACTGTTTATTGCACTATTTGTAAAGACACCGACGACTGCTTTCACAACTTAAACGGATGCGTGACATCATTAATGACGACGGACGAATACCTCCACGTTCTAATACAACATGACGAAAACTGGTTTAAATTATTCCCTAGTAACCAGATCCTACTCTCTCACGTCACATCCTTACGTACCTCCTAACACAGCCACAAAATTTTGTACCTCATCACACAGTTACAAACTTTGATTAATCTAAATCATTCCCCAACACATAATCTCATGTCAATGCGATACATAAGATAATTTCTGGTGTTATTGGCAGTTATTTGTGCTATTGGCAGTTATTGGTGCTGTTGGCAGTTGTTCGATCTTCTAAAGAAACCAGTTCAACCATAGGCACACTATCAGATAACTGAATCATTCTTCACGACTTGATTGTACGAGGTCTTTTGTGTTACGGACGTTCAACATTATCGCACGTAACTGCAGATCAATGCTCAGTAGCGCACAGGTGACCCAGTTCGGATAGATTTTTTAAATTTAGATACCCAGCTTTTAAACAAATAGCTGATGTAATATGAATATACACATATGAACAAAATGTATACCTTGAATTCTAGCTTATTTAGGTTGATCAAACCAGCAGAAGATCCTGTGCGGATATTTTTTTTTTCAGTACTTTACATGTTTTATTTACAATAGAGTTACATGACTAAAAACCATTGCGCGCCTACTGAACGTGATGGCGCAGCTATTGAACGTGATGGCGCAGCTATTGTACGTGATGACGCGTGTGGTGTGGTTGGATAGACATGCATACTAATTTGGTCAAAATTTTAATTAATTCATAAAAAATTAATTAGGCATCCAATTAAGTCAAATTTAGTCTCAGATTGCATTGTCTTCATGTCTTGACCCACGTGCCAACCGTGAGTCGTATCGGTCAAGTAGAAGTGTCCGAATTTTAACTCCGGCGTTTCGATCTAGACAGACAGACTGACGACTGACGAGGAAGTGAGTTAAATAAAAGCTTGTAAAATCTGTGTACTGGAAATTCAGATTGAGGCAACACTGAAAACAACACAGTTATAAATCAATATGTGATCAATATACCTTTATGATTGCATTTAAATTTTGTGTTGAGTGGTGTGTTTGTTTTTTCTTTTTTTTGCGTTCGTTTGTGTTTTGTTTAGTTTTGTTCTGTTCCCAAGTTGGCAAATTTAAAATAGATTTACCGTGGCGGTGCACGGGATGACATCTAGTATATAATGCAAGCGGGCTGGTAGTGTGTCAGTCCTTCCTTCCTTCAGTCATCGGAATAGATTTCGGTACTTTAGAAGTAAACACCGCACCATGCAGTGCTTTTCAGTGCATGGCATTGTCTTATTATAAATTAAATTATTTGTTTATATAACGACTTAAATTTATTTTATTGCTGTTTGTGTGTCGTAAGGTCTATTTTATGGTGGCCGGTGCTGTTATTTTAATATATTGAATTCTTATTAATTAAACTATGCCTCTCTTAGAACCCTTCCAAAAATAAACCGGCAGTGATCTCCCCTAAACTTTCTCGAATATTCTAATATAACACTACAGGGGATGGCAACTCGGGATATAGACATGATTTTTAATCCATTTTAAATACTCAAACTTTTTAAAATAGAATATAATCTCGTAGAAAAAAGAATTGCACACCAAGTGAACGCCAAATAAAGATGTGCATAATAGTGCGCAATAGTATTAGTACTTTATAAATTTGAGAAATCGGAAATAGCGTAAATAAGTACTTCCGGTCAACGGAAATTACTCAAAATTTGACAGAAGGTAGAAAATTAAATCTTTTACTTACATATCAAATTTATCTATCTGAAATAGTACTCAAGTTATAGGCTTTTGAAAAATTCAAAGTAGAAAAAATTCCACTTCCGGTTATCGGAAATCGCTCAAAAGTTGATCACGATCTACGATTTTGATGAAATACTTATATATGAAATTTCATCAACCTAGCTGTAACGGTACTCAAGTTCTCGTGTTTACACACAGACACACACACACACAGACACATAGACATACTGACAAGATTGCAAAATTATGTTTTTACGTATCAGTGAGGTGTAAAACGTCGAGATTTGTAAAAATCTCGATTTTTTTTTGCAAGATTACAAGACTTTCTCTATACTTCGTATATACGAGAAAGTAAAAACATAAAGATTACAATTGCGGACTCTGTCACCGTGTAATCATTTTATGTCGTGTGCAACAGTGCCCCTATTGTTGGGTGCTCTTTTAAACGAATGTAGGTGCCATAGTGCTCACGCCGTTGCTCAGGGTGCTGCAGGTCGCCGGGACACAGGAGGGTTAAGGTTAGTTCGATTTAGTTAATGGTTATAATAGCACATCGTTTAAATAGTGCTAATGGGGGAGATCGGGGCGTCAAAACGCACACTTCCGGGGCGCTGGAGGACGAGCCAGATTTGATTTAGTAAACGATTATAGTAGCTCCACTTATCCATATTGTTTAGCCATTCGAAAAACTGTCGAGACTCAACAGGAGCGGCTGATAACGTGGATTATCAATCGCTACGTTTAGAAGGGCAACTTGTCTGACAAAACTCAACCGTAATGCTCACGGGGGAGCCCATAGCGCTCGGGGTCTCTTAACCGCCGGGATGTCGTCTGATGCGCCCGGTGCAGTTTTATTGTTGAATGAAGTACTACCCCTGAAACTCCCATGCCGGACGCCCAATCAACGATACCAGGTGCTAAGATAGCCGCTTGTTAACTTTGGGCGCCAAACCGCATGTGACTTTTATATATCTCATATTGAGTAAAATCGCACCCTGCCCGGACGCTGTCCCTAAGAAATTTTAATTCATTATAGCTTATAAGGAGTCCCCCGGGGCCCTTGTGAAATTAACATTTTATTTTTTCGCAGAAACCTTCCCAGGAGTTTTCCCATTAGCCCCCCCCCTCCCCCCCCCGAAAGCTTCACTGTTATCGTGTGAAAGGTGCCGTTTTTATTTAAATGTTTTCAATGTTTTAATATTGAATTACAACTATTTTTGTTTAATTTTACAATCAAAATGAATACACGAGTAACTCAGTTTGAACATAATCGTATAGTTGGAAACAGATGAACTATCACCCGCTCTCCCAACTAGATGCGTTTTATTATTCTTGTTGTTATGTCCCCCAAACAGCAATGATTTCATTAATTTAAGCGTTAAAAAATTCCAAGGCTGAACTTAACAAGTTTTACAATTTTGCTATCAAATATTTTTGCTTTCAAATACATTTAAAAATAACGTACATTTGAGATAAAAGAGAGACAATCTTGACGTACTTATTGTTTTATAATTTTTTATTGTTATTTCCCTTGGACTATCTACTTATATAAGGTCAGTGAGTAATAAATCAAAGCCGAGTTGATTCTATATCATTGCATTTTTTTGTGTCGTTTGGCTCAATAATTTATTTGATTTTCACATGAGGCTCAAGCTAGAAAGAAATCGAATGTTAGATGATGTTGGTCTTTTTATTCCACCACTATAGGGCTTGTAAGTAGTTCAAAACTTCTCGTTCTCGTATTTGCCAGCTAGTAGATTTCGAGACCTTAGACTTACAAGCCCTATAGGCAGAAGTAAGCTCAGCGCTGACGAACAAGCAGCTTCAAAGGCAAAAAGAAAAGAAAAAAAAAAAAAAAACAAAAAAAAAAAAAAACAACAAACAAACAAACAAACAAATGGGGTGCGCTGAAGGAATTAGTTCACGATTGGCAGCCCCGGTTCATCCGAAATTTCCTTCAATGTCATGGCTTGCGTGGTCCACATCCTGCAGTGATTGGGAATATCCACACCAATGCCACTCTACACACTGAACGTGCTACATCTAGCGCGGGAGCTGTGCTAGTGCCTATGACAGATGGGTCTGCCCAATGCGGCCATCAGTTGTGTTAATATTTTAGCATTTGTGGGACAACTACAGCAGAACTTCAGCCATATTCTGCACTAAAGCAATGATGTTTATGTTGTCGTAGTTGTCTCAGCCTCAACTCAAATGATCAGTTCCATTGAATTCACCCTACTCAGTCTAGGAGCACGTACTCCAGGAATGTACTATGTATGGCCAGGCAAGAGTCAGACACTGGCCCCAGCCCACCCCACTCAGGGAAAAATTATATGGGGCACCTGACAAACTGGAGACCACAGTCCGGTTTGACCCACGAAGTTGGACTTGTTGTCTGAATCCTCCACCATATTCAAAATTAAGAACGAAGAAGAAGAAGTCTAGGGTCTTTTAGCACAATACAACGTTATACAAACAAGGTAGCTGTCATTTGAGCGCACAACACAAACAAGCAGAGGACACTCCATGTAAGGGACGTAACACCCTCTCTGAAACATCTACCCTATCCACCCCTCCCTAAAATATTTGCCCAACCCAGTCCCTCCCTAAAATATTTGCCCGAACCCAGTCCCTCCCTAAAATATTTGCCCTACCCAATCCCTCCCTAAAATATTTGCCCACCCCAGTCCCTCCCTAAAATATTTGCCCAAACCCAGCCCCTCCCTAAAATATTCGCCCAAACCCAGCCCCTCCCTAAAGAATTTATTCTACCAATTGAAGCTAATTTAACTTAGTGCAGCGTGATTAAGCTGTGTTAACTGAGGGATCAAGTACAGCAGTGGCGGAACTAGAAAAAAAGGGCCACCCCGGAATTTTTTTTTGGCCCATATATATATATATATATACATATATATATATATATATATATATATATATATATATATATATATATATATATATATATATATATATATATATATATATATATATATATATATATATATATATATATATATATATATATATATATATATATATATATATATAGGGGCCCAAAAAAAAATTCGCTGGCGGGGGAAGCGTGTTTAGACAAATCATAGCCACCTGAAGAATTCAATTTATTAATGTGATTTGAATATTTTGATTTCTGGCTATTGACCAATATTTATTTGATCTGTAGTGCGCGTTTAACAGATTGTTTTATATATATATATATATATATATATATATATATATATATATATATATATATATATATATATATATATATATATATCTGTCTATCTGTGTGTATACACGATAACTTGAGTACCGTTAGAGCTAGGTTGATGAAATTTCATATATGATAATTTTATCAAAATCGTGGATACTGATCAACATGTGAGCGATTTCCGATAACCGGAAGTGGTACTTTTTCTATTTTCAATTTTTCAAAAGCCTATAACTTGAGTACTATTTTAGATAGATAAATGAAATTTCACATGTAAGTAAAAAATCTAATTCTCTACCTCCTGTCCAATTTTGAGTAATTTCCGTTGACCGGAAGTACTAATTTATGTCACCATATAACGTCCCGTAGAAACATCATTTCTTGCCTTCTTCTTTATGTGCTTTATTGTAGTTAATAAAAGATCATAGTACGAGTTCTATCATGGATGATGAGGGGTGTGGGTATGAAACTATAAACCTAAACTGTAAACTTGTTCCGTCATTGCAGCATATGACCAAAGTCTCACGCTCCACTAGTATATTGTCTGTGTTAGTGCCACTTCATGTTGTCTTAAAACCCATGCATTTCCTCCTCTTAGCGCTGCTCTTTGTTGTAAAATTTCTAAACCAAAGTATTGATTGTCTAAAGCTACAGCCTACGCGCTATCACATTCTAGTGACCACATTCTAGTGACCACATTCTAGTGACCACATTCTAGTGACCACATTCTGGTGACCACATTCTAGTGACCACATTCTGGTGACCACATCGCACTACACGCTGTGTCCAAAGAAAAAGATGAACTCATCACTGTCAGTCTCATATATTGTCCAGTCAGATGGTAATTAAATTTTTGTCATTAATTTACGAAAACATCCCAAAAGAAAAGCAACTAAAACACAGCGCTAGGCTTGGAATTGCAGAAGATGTGGACAGATCTATTACGTCGAGTAGAGACTTTGATGACGTTACAGCAGAGACAGAAATAAATGCTGGAAGCCTCCATATCTAAATTAGATGACCTAAGACTATGTTTTCGCAGATACAAAGTCTGTACTTTTGTTGCCTGAGTCAGTATTCAAAATTGAATTGAAGGTAGTCTAACGTTTAATTTAGCTTAAGCTAAATTTTTACTATTGAGCTCAAGCTTAAGTTTTACAATTGAGCTCAAGCTAAAGTTTTACAATTTAGCTCAAGCTAACGTTTTACAATTTAGCTCAAGATAAAATTTTACTATTCAGCTTAAGCTAAAGTTTTACAATTGAGCTCAAGATAACATTTTACAATTGAGCTCAAGCTAAAGTTTTACAATTTAGCTCAAGCTAACGTTTTCCAATTTAGCTGAAGCTAAAGTTTTACTATTGAGCTCAAGCTAAAGTTTTACAATTGAGCTCAAGCTAAAGTTTTACAATTTAGCTCAAGCTAGTTTTACAATTTAGCTCAAGCTAGTTTTACCCATATCATACTTACCGCTTAAATCAGCAACGCTTTTGTTTCAGTGCATTATATTCAATTCGTCCTTAAATCGGTTAATATCGATTATATTTTAAACACAAGAGTATTGTCCAGCACACCAACACTGGCACATCAAACGGTACGGCACTTCGTGGTGTCACCCCCCGCCCCGCCCTCGCTACGCCTCTGCACATCAATACATGTGCGGTGTTGCGCGAATTTTTACAGAAAGACCGCACCCAATAAAGCAGTAGACCGCTGATTTAAGTATGCGACTATTGGCACGATTCCATTCATGTACGGCAGGGGTCTCCAAACTTTTCAGCCCGAGGGCCTCATTAACTATAAAATATCAGTTCGGGGGCCAGAGTTTCTTCAAGACATCTCTTCGGGATGGTAGCGCCCCCCCCCCCCCCAAGAACGTGTACCGTCCCCAGCACATTTCAAGTGTCCCACCCCCCACGGAGAAAAAAGTCTGAAAGAAACACTGCCGGTGGCCAACAACACACTCGAGGTCCAAGTTTGCTCTCAAATTATTCTTCACGTATTTCAATCTTGAAAATATTTGTTTACACAGGTATCTTGTTCCAAAATTTGAAAGGTACTCTGATGCTAAAGTTTTAATAT